>NC_046163.1:93979668-94262168 GCF_011064425.1 Rattus rattus
ATAAATAAATAAATAAATAAATAAATAAAAAAGAATAAAATCACATTTTATATTTATGCATCTGATGACTCGTATTCCATTGCAATTCTTTTAATAATTTCTTTATATGGACACAGGTAATTATACCCATGAAGCACAAATGCTGAAGGTTATACCATCATTTCTTTCTTTGAATATACATTATTTCCTACAAGTAAATAAAAGACTCATCATCTTCCTAGGATGTACATGTCAAGACTCAACCTCCCCAGTCGTGGAATTACATACATTTCACACCACACTTCTTCTCACCTTCATATAATGACTATCTAAAATCATGGTTGGACAGCAAGACATTTATCCTCTGTACAATAATCCCAGGCCTCTTAAGGAGTATTTTGTTTAGAATTAATTGTCAATTTGACATAGAGAAGAGTTATTTGAGAGGAGAAAACTTGAGAAATTTTGTATGATATCACAAATCTGTAAGTACAGCAGAGTTGACCAGTGGTATATAGTTTTGTCCTAAGCCTCTGTATTATCTGGTCACTTGTTTTCTTTGTCACTCAAGCAGGGTCAGGTATGGGTTCAATGTCATGGACTGGTCCTTTCACCGAATCAGACATTGTTGATTACTTTCGTGTTTTGTGCCATTATTGTCATAGCATATTCTGTAGTCAAGAGAGATTGTAGATCAAAAGCTTTGTGTTTTGGTTGGTGTGATGGGTTGAATGTGAATTGGCTTCATATATTCATGTGTTTGACTATGAGGCTCATATGGAGTCGTCATATTAGGAATTATGGCCTTATTTGAGTAAAGATGGCCTTGGAAGAAGTATGTCACTGTTGGGAAAGGCTTTGAGGTCTAGTATAATACAACAATGCTTAATGTGACACCAAGTCGCCTTCTGCTGCCTGTGGATTAAAATGTAGATTTCTCAGCACCTTCTCTAGTATCTAGTATGTCTGTGTATCACCGTGTTCCCTTCTATGCCAATAATAAACTAAACTTCTGAAGCTCTTAGACAGCCCCAACTAAGTATTTTCTTTTATACAAACTGACATGGTCATGATGTCTCTTCAGAGCTATAAAAACCCTAAGACTCTTGTAAGTTCTTTCTTCTGTTTATTGGAGAGTCTTCCTCCTGATGCAAATGCAAACAAACACAGATTTCCACAGCCATAAACTATGCATAGAGAAATGAGTGAGGGTAGTTGCCTGGGAACATACAGCTCTAAGAAAGATGTCTCTTTCAAATCTCTTCTGAGTTCAAGGAACATCATAGATGAGGAGGAAGAAAAGAGTAGAAAGGCAGAGGTGATAGAAGACAACAAGAGAAGAAGCCCTTCAAAGGAAAAGAACAAAACTCACTGGAAAGAAACACTGAAGTAGTTATCACAATGTTTACACAGGTGTGCATGAGGTCTTCTACGTATATAATATAGCTTTCAGTTTAGTAAAATCATGGCACTCCTAAATGTGCAAATGAGAAGTCATTGATTCTTTTACCTTTTCTCAGGACTCTCATACTTTTTTTTATTTGCTGGGATTCAGGTTATAATGACAAACACCATGTAACCCAGGCAGATTTTCTGTTAGTGTGGAGAGATTTATTCACTCAACGGTTGAATGAAATACTAACTATGTACAGATGGCTTCACTAGCTTGAGGTATTTAAGGTCATGTGTTTTTTATTAACTGTGTTTTGCAAAGGAAATATTGGTTGCTGTATATTAATGCACTGGCTGTTACAGTAGGTGCCAACCCTGGCTTTTTCAAGGTCACACTCTGCAATTGTTAATGACTATTGAAGGAGAATCAACAACTACTAGTTTACTAAACCCATATAATTGCTAACAGTAATCTATAAACATTTTTTCTTTTACCCACAGACTAAATGTAACCTCCACTCCTCATCAAGAAAATTTATCTTTGCAACAAATGATCACCACTACAGAAAATCAGAACTAATTAATATTCATGATACCAGAGGTCAGTTCCAACAGATATATCTGCGAATCGTTGTTGCATCTGAGGTTCAAGAAATATTTAAGGACATAGAAGAGAAATACTGTAAAAGTCAGAGGATTTGGGAACTTGGTTGTAAGCATGTCTTCTAGTCTTGTTAGAATCTACATCTATACAATCTCCTCAGCCTAACTACCTAATCATGAGTTCAATATGAATGACAAGAAGTAACCTGACAAACTAAATGGAAAAGTCCACAAAGACCCATCCCCCATAAGATCATATATTTGAAAGTCAAGGCTAAGTCTCTCTCTCTCTCTCTCTCTCTCTCTCTCTCTCTCTCTCTCTCTCTCACACACACACACACACACACACACACACACACACACACTCACCTCTCTTTCTCTCTCCCTGCTTTCTCTGAATCAGTATATAAAGCTCTTAGCTCAACTCTCTTGCCTGACTAAAGGAAAAAAATGCTTCCCACTACAATGAAAATGGACTAAGCCTTTGAAACTGTAAGTAAACCCCAATTTAATTATTTATTTTAGATAAGTTGTCATGGTGATTGTGTCACTTCACTGGAATAGAACAGATATTAAAATAGAAGTTTGTGACAGGAAGTGACAAATTGCTATGGCAGGCTTAGCCATGCTGCATGTTGGTGTGCTTCAGAACATTGGCATAGGAAAGAAGTTAAACACTTGGAGTGGGACTTAATGGCCCATAATAGTAGTAACATGACATAGTGTTTAGCATGATTTGAAATTTGTAGACCCAGTTTAAGGAGTTTCCAAGAAGGAGAATAACAATAAGGGGTGTAAGTACCATTCTTGTTATATTTTAGCAAAGAATGTGACTGCTTCCTGCCATTTATCCCCTTCACCCAAAATGTCCATCCAAAGCTAAAGAGAAGAGTTTTAGACTAATGGCATTGTTAAAGGAAATATCAAGAGAGCTTAACATCGATTCTGTCATGTGGTTATCAGTAATCATTCTTATGCATATCTATAAAGAAAATGAATAAGCTCAACAACGATAAATATAAAATGTACAACTTCAGGACAAAAGGAGTACTCTAAGAGCTTGGAGTTCAAGGGAATACAATTCTACAGAAAGGCCTGATGCTAAATAAGTAAAAAGAATAGTGACCTCAGAACAAGACCCCACAAACTTAAGCTTCAAACTGCTGAAAGAAATTAAAGAAAAGTTTAAACAGTGATGGAAACCATTAACAAACAAAAGATCATGCAATTGTACTCAAACATAGAAACCAAGTTCTAGCCATATTAACCAGCAGAATATGTAGCTTTGGCTAAGCATTTCTGGATTTAGAGTCAAGGACAAAAGGAAAGGATTGTAGAATCTGCCACCACTTCTAAGGAAAAATGCTAAGATTAAGCATGTGTCAAGTGACCTCAAATAGAAGTCCAGAGAGGCCATTGCATGAAAGTAAGAGGGTGAAGCTTGGATTATGTTATATGCAACAATTCGTTAGAGATTCAAGATTCCTAATAATACCTGCAAGTGTGAGCTGCTAATAGTGAGTAGAATTATCCCAAGAGGAAGAAGTATTTTGCTATCCACTAATCTGAAAGAATTTGAAAGGACAAACAAATTTATATCTGATACGAAAATGTAGAATTTAGTGTTTGCCCAGCAAGTTTTGGGTCTTGATTTGGTCTAGTCTTTCTTCTCTGCGATCTTTCCATCTTTTTGGAATGGTGCCATTTTAAGTTAAAATTATGTTTTTTACTTTTTGATTGAGATCTTATAAGGGATTGTAGTTAAGATATTTACATGTATTTCAAAAAGGTCTTTGGACTCTGGACTTTTAAGCAGGTTTTAGAATACATTTTGAATAATACTATGCCTGTAAACCTATAGGAGCCAGGACCTGGAATATGCTGGTTTGAATAAAATGCTCCTATATTTAAATTTTCAACAGGGATTAGATCCATTATAAAAAATCACAAGAATAAAGAAGAGTTACCTTGTTGATGAAAGTGTGTCACTACAGGCAGAATTTATAATTTTATAAGGCAAGTCCAGCCTCAGTCTACACACACCACCATCTCTGTTTTAATCTGGAGTTAAAGCTCTAACTTCCAGGGCCATGACTATTTGTATGCATGGCGTTTTGCTCCTCGCTTTAATGATAATGGAGCAGGATTCTCAAACTGTAAGTAACCATCCAATTTTGGTTTGGGTTCGTCATTTCTTAATACAGAATTCCTGTCTACTTAGTGGCATGTGATTTATTCAAATGCTGACACTTGGGTAGAAATATTGATTATGACAAAGTGATACATCACTATAAGTTTTAGGTTAATTCTTGTTCAAGATGATTCATCAACCTGGCTTTCCTCCCTCAGCACTCAATGTATCACTTTTTATGGACTAACAGTATATTAGATTGTGTGATTGACATATAGGATCAGAATGTCAGCATATTAGCTCACAATAAAATTAGTATTACTTTACATGATCTCAAAGAGACAAGGAAAATAGAAATCAATAGATGGCCATTGGCCATAGAAAGGAAATTAAAAAAAAAACATAAAAGAAGGAGGATATTTTCTGGTGTCAGCTAAAATTGTCATCTACAGTTATTTATACAAGATAGCAGGTCTTTCCCATAGCATCCAGAATTCTTAGTACCTACTAGACAGTTTGGGATTATGCCACGTTATATGACAATTATGTATAGGCGAGCATCTGGGGGCATGGAATATATAGTGGTAGGAATCCAAAACACACAAATGTGGAGGTGCAAGGTATACATCACAAGTCTTCTTCAATTGTTTCTCTACCTTAATGAAATAGAATCTTTTATTCAATCTAGAGCACATCAATTGTCCCACAAACATCATGGACCCCCTTCTGTTCTCTGATTGTCCCTGGCATATTCACCAATGTCATTATGGTGGTTTGGATAAGAATGGTCCATATAGCCCCATAGGCAAATCTCTTTTAGAATGAATGGCCATGTTGGAGGATATGTGTCACTAGAGGTGCTCTTGAAGGTTTCAGTTGATCATTCCTAGTGGCTTATTGTTTCTTCCTGCTGCCTGCAGATTCAGATGTACAACTCTCAGCTACCTCTCCTGGAACATATCTCCCTAAATGCAAACTTGTTTCCTACTCTGGTGGTAATGGACTATACCTCTGAACAGTAAGCAGGCCCCAATTAAATGACTTAGTTTATAAAAGTTGTCAGGACAGCTGGAGTTACAGCCACACAATGCATGCCATGGCAATTAGCTGTGAACATGACTGCTGGAGAGTGAATACTGAAGCCTTTAAAATTGCACAGCAGGTACTTTATTGCCTACAGTATTTTTCCAGCCCATCGTTGCCCACTTATGTACAATTTTGGAAAAATCTTTAAGTAAGTTCTTTTTGGACCTATTTTTATGTTAAATTATATTGTCATATTCTGTTATTCAATACAGGAAGGAAATAATCCACATTTTTGAAGAAATTGAGTAAATTAAGCATTCTGGTTCCAATTTTCATTTAAGATTCATTTTTTAAGTTTTATTGGTTATTTTGTTTACTTACATTTCAAATATTATTCCCCTTTCTAGTTTCTCCTCGAAATCCTGCCCATTACACCCCATGTTGCCCTACCTCAACGAGGGTGCTCCATCACCCACCCACCCACTCCTGCCTCATGCTCTTGCATTTCCCTAAGCCAGGGTTTCATGCCTTCACAGAATCAAGTGTTTCCCCTCACATTGATACCAGACAAGGCCATCCTCTGAAATATATGCAGGTGGAGACACAAGTCCCTCCATGTGTATCTTTGGTTGGTGGTTTAGTCCCTGGAAGCTCAGGGGTCTGTTTGGTTGATATTGCTGTTCTTCATATGGGGATGCAAATCTCTTCAGTTCCGTCAGTCCTTCCCCTAACACCTGCATTGGGATCCCTGTAATCAGGCTGATGGTTGTCTGCAAGCACTCACATCTGTATTTGTAAGGCTCTGAACAGAGCCTCTCAGGAGACATCCATATGAGACTCCTATCAGCAACTACTTCTTGGGAGCAGCCAAATATCTGGGTTTGGTGTCTGCATATGGGATGGATTCCCAGGTAGGGCAGTCTCTGGAATACCTTTCTTTCAGTCTCTGCTCCACTCTTTGTTCTTGTATTTCTATTAGACAGGAACAATTCTGGGTGGTACATCTACATAATGGAATATTACTCAGGTATCAAAAACAATGACTTTATGAAATTCATAAGCAAATGGATGGAACTGGAAAATATCATCCTAAGTGTGGTAACCCAATCACAGAAAAACACACATGGTATGCACTTATTGATAAGTGGCTATTAGCCCAAATGCTTGAATTACCCTAGATGCACAGAACGCATGAAACTCAAAAAGGAAGACCAAAATGTGAATGCTTCACTCCTTATTTAAGGGGAACAAGAACACCCTTGGCAGGGAATAGGAAGGCAAAGTTTAGAACAGAGGCAGAAGGAACACCCATTCAGAGCCTGCCCTACATGTGGCCCATACATATACAGCCACCCAATTAGATAAGATGGATGATGCAAAGAATTGGAGGCTGACAGGAACCGAATGTAGATCTCTCCTGAAGGACACAGCCAGAATACAGCAAATACATAGGCGAATGCCAGCAGCAAACCACTGGACTGAGAACGGGACCCCCATTGAAGGAATCAGAGAAAGGACTGGAAGAGCTTGAAGGGGCTTGAGACCCCATATGAACAACAATGCCAACCAACCCGATCTTCCCGGGACTAAGCCACTACCCAAAGACTATACATGGACTGACCCTGGGCTCCAACCTCATAGGTAGCAATGAATGGCCTAGTAAGAGCACCAGTGGAATGGAAAGCCCTTGGTCCTGCCAAGACTGAACCCCAAGTGAACGTGATTGTTGGGGAGGAGGGTGGTAATGGGGGGGGAGGATGGGATGGGGAACACCCATAGAGAAGGGGAGCGGGAGGGGAGAGGGGGATGTTAGCCTAGAAAACGGGAAGGGGAATAACACTGGAAATGTAAATAAATACTAAAGCTAAGAAAGATGGAAAAAATAAATAAATAAAAATAAAAAAAAGAAATACCTAAGTTAATGAAGATGGAAAAAAATTGTGAAGGGTAGGTGGCCCCATCCTTCAACTGGGAGCCATGTCTAACCTCTGGATATGGTCTCTACAGGTTGTTTCTCCCCTGTGTTGGGGTATTTCAACTAATGTCATTCCAGTTGGGTCCTGGGAGCCTCTTGCTTTTCTGGCATCTGTAACTTTTTGATGGCTACCTCCAGTCCCTATCCCACATTGCTACATGCCTCTGCTCAATTTCCTGACCCACTGTACATCTTACCTGCCATCTCCCATACCCAATCCTGCATTTTTTCTCCCCCTTCACTATTTCTACCAAGTCTCTCCCACATTTAACCTCCTGTGAATATTTTGTCTCCGCTTCTAAATAGAACTGAGGCACCCACACTTTGATCTTCCTTTTTCTTGACTTTCATATGGTCTATAAGTGGTATCATGGGTATTCCATTTTTTTTTTTTTGGCTTAATATCCACTTATCAGTGAATGCATACCATGTGTGTTCTTTTGTAACTGTGTTACCTCATTCAGGATATTTCCTAGTTCCATCCATTTACCAGTAATTTCATGAAATAACAAGCACATTCTTATTTATGTTGATGTCTATATCATCATCAAGTTATGAAGGATGACAGTCATAGAGTTTTGTAAGTGGAATGAGAGAAAAGAGAGGAGAAGAACCAAGGTGGAAGAAGAAAACGATGACCCAGATCCATGTGGTCTTAGATGACCATAAGTATTTATGAATAATTCTTAAGGGACGGATTTCAGTAGGTCAATATATCTTGCCTAGGTGAGTGGTTTATATCTTTTTCAATTGGTTGTGAGTTTCTTGGATGGATATGTTGTAGATTGAGAATTAAACGTATAAATCTGATTGCTAAATTGCAGCTTACTGAGTCTTGATTTTAACAGGTTGCTGGCAGTTTATACTATAACTACCAGGTGACAGTTGCTGGTAGTGTGGGCAGAGTCAGCAACAGGGAGTCATGATAGGCCAGCCTCTGCTGGACCTCTAGTGTCCTGAGTTTATCTGGTCACTGGAACCAGAGACTTCCCGGCTGGCAGAGAGACAGCCAGGAAAGGGCGGCTAGCAATGGGGACTGATAGACTGCTGGGGCTAGATGTTAGCTAGAGGTAATGTGACATGCTGCCACCCTAGATCCATCTGCCTCTGAGATAAAGGTACCCCGCTGGTGCCATGTGGTCTTGCAGTGCCAGCACTAGGGCTGGATAAAGAGCAGAGGCTCTGCCAGAGCAGAGGCGGATGCTCACAGCCAACCATTGAACTGAGAATGACCTCTCCAATAGAGGAGTAAGGGAAAGAATTGAAGGAGCTGAAGGGGTTTGCAACCCCATAAGAATATCAATACCGATCAACCAGAGCTCCTAGGGACTAAACCACCATCCAAAGAGTACACATGGACAGAGCTATGACTCCAGCTGCATATGTAGCATAGGATGGCCTTGCAGGGCTTCAATGGGAGGAGAAGCCCTTGGTCCTGCCATGCCTCAGTGTCCCAGTGAAGAGGAATATCAGGGAGGGTAGGTGAATAGGGATGGGTTGATGGGTTGTGGAACATCCTTATAGAAGTAGGAGGTTTGGGGATGGGATAGGTGGTATATGGATGGGAAAATGGAAAGGGGATACCATTTGAAATGTAATTTTTGAGAAAAAATCTAATAAAAAAGGAAAATAATGATGCCATTTATTTAAAAATTTCTACAACATTCTTACTTTCAAACACATGAGATGGGAATTAATTAAGTGTAACAGAGCCCATACATATTTTTAGGAAAAATAAAATATTTTAATGACTTAAAAACAAAATGAATTACAGTTATCAATATAGTTTACACAAAGCAGATTCTTAAATGTGAATTCTAATATTTAACCAAGCTTGTTTAAATCAGAAATAGAATAAGGAAGCTTGTGAAAGAGTAAGAGATAAGAAAACACATCATGATCTAGTAATGTAGTAGTTTGGAGGCCAAAGCTCATTGGCAAGCACATGCTTAGCATGTATTATCTTCATAGTTCACTACCTGCCCTATACTATAAAAACGTACCACATGCTCAGACAGAAATAAAACAAACTCAAGAGGAAATCTCTCGCAACAATTTTGACAGTTTATTTTCCTATATTTAATCATCTGGAGAAAAATAAATTTATTCTTACCTATTTTCTATTTTGGAATCCTAAGGTAATTGGAACTATGTTAAATATTAGTACTATATTCTTGGTATTAAACTCTGCCCAGAAAATATGTAGGTGAATCAAATTCTATCTCTCTGAACCTTGTAATACTAAACTACAGGCAGAGAAAAAAGAACCTCTCATTTTAAACTATTGGAATAAATAAAATAATATGTATAAACCGTGTGTTCTAGGAAGACAGGAGAATATTGCTGGACCTAAGGATATTCAGTGAGGATTAGTAGAGGGAGGAAAAATCTATATTAACAGCAAGTAGGCAGTACAATCAGAAATGGCCTTAGTAACATCCAGTTCAACAGCCTAGCACAAGAGACTACACATAAGGGTTTTCTCCTAAGGCTATATGGTTTGTGTGTGTGTGTGTGTGTGTGTGTGTGTGTGTGTGTGTGTGTGTGTGTGTGTGTGTGTGTGAAGGAGAGAGAAAGAGAGAGAGAGAGAGAGAGGGGGAGGGAGAGAGAGACAGAGAGAGAGAGAGAGAGAGAGAGAGAGAGAGAGAGAGAGAGAGAGAGAGAGCGAGCGAGAGAGAGAGAGAGATTGAGAATGTTTGTCTTTGGGTTAAATGTTGTTTGAGTTTTTTTGAATATCTTCTGACCTTTTTTGTCTCAGAGATGGTTAAAATTAAAACTTGCTTTATTATAATATATCATCAACTCAATATTCACTTGTTGGAGAAATAATTATAGTTATGAACTGGTGTACAGAAAGGGTTGAATAGGTATACCATTTAAGAAGTTGATTCTATATCCTAGTAAGAGCACCAGTGGAAGGGGAAGCCCTGGGTCCTGCTAAGACTGAACCCCAGTGAACTAGACTGTTGGGGGAGGCGGCAATGGGGGGGGGTTGGGAGGAACACCCATAAGGAAGGGGAGGGAGGGGATGTTTGCCCGGAAACCGGGAAAGGGAATAACACTCAGAAATGTATATAAGAAATACTCAAGTTAATAAAAAAAAAGTTATGAATAAAGTTTAAAATAGCATGAAATAATAATAATAATAAGAAGAAGAAGTTGATTCTAAAACAAAAACAAACAAAACCCCCCAGGATCGGTTCAGAAGAGGAGGCAAAAAATTTATAGGAGCCCAAGATTGTGGATGACTACAAGGAACAGGATCTTTCTGACATGGCAAGGGTGGTACAAACATAAACTCACAGAGACTGTGACAACATACATGATACCTGAACACTGAACAGGGTCAAGAAAAGAGAGAATATAAACATGGAGCAAGGGAAGTGAACACAAACTCCCACCACAAATCAAAACGATATTTTGATTCACACATACTAGGAAAGGTAAAAGCAGCAGAGTGTCCAGTGCATATATCAAGCGCACAACAGAGCAGGACCCAATTGTTGTGGAGGTCTGCTGAGAGCTTTGTTGTTGGTGTTTTTTGTTTTTTGTTATTGGTTTTGTTTTGCTTTTTTCTGTCTATTGTGATACAGAATGTAGTTCCCCAGGTTCTGGAGTCTGCACATTGTACCTGTGACCCTGCCCCGAAGTTTATTCTGACCAGAAAATGAAGATGCTGACAACCCATAGGTGGGCAGATAATACATAGGTCTGTTTCGCAGGGTCAGGGGAGAAAATAACCAGGATGAGTAAGAAGGGGCAAGAGTGGAGGATGAAGAACCCTCCATGGCTTAGAATGAAGACAGCATGACCCTGAGGGCTGCACAGTTGGAATTAAGGGCAGCCTAGATGGAACATAGTAAATAGTCAGTAATAACTTGGGTTGATAGATTGGAAAGTAGATTCTACCAGCATGGATGGTAGGTAGCTGCTCAGCTATTGTGCTGTTTAGGGCTGTTGTAGATATAAAGACTTTGTGTGTGTATTTCATGTGAGAACTCAATAACCAGATTTAGAGAAGAAACTGATTTATGGGATTTTATAATTTCTATAAGAGAGGCCCTGTATGAAACCAACAAAGCATTACAATGAACATTTCCAGGCCAAAAAGTGTGTACAAAAGAGTGTACTCAGGGACAAACTGGGACACAGTACAACTTTTACAACAAGTTTTCGTTGTTGTTGTTGTTGTTGTTGTTGTTTGTCTATTTTGGGAATGAAGTTGCAAGAGTGTACGAGAGGAATGAGGAGAAGCAGACATGAGTACACATGGGGTGTATGGTGTGAAATTTACAAAGAAGCAGTGAAAAGTTAAAAACAGAAAATTGTCTTGGAGAAATCAGAGATACAAGCCACTTACATAAACACTGTAAAGTCAATTTACTGAAAGCTTATAGGTGACACTAACTTAAATTCTACTAAAATCAGGAACAAGATAAGACTATCCACTTTCTCTATTTCTATTCAATATATAAATTGAAATTTTAGATAAAGAAATAGTAATATTGAAGGAGATCAAAAGAATACAAATTTGAAAGGAAGATGTCAAAATATTATCATTCAAAAGTGAAAGTACGCATATAAGTTACACTAAAAATTCCATCAAAGAACTCATATAACTAATAAATACTTGGACTACAGTCATGACCTATATACAAATGACAAACAGGTTATATTTTTGCTGTATAGTAACTGTGTATAAAAACAAAATATGTAACTGTGATTCTTAGCTACAATCTCTTGAGTTTCAGTAGAGCCTTTGGAGCTTTTAAAAGGCATTGTGGCTATTAAAATTATCGGGACTTTGGAAATTGCCATTTATATAGTTTCCATCCTGAAAGAACCCTGAATCTGTGGGGGAAGAAGGTAGAATATTTCAGTCAATATATGAAATGTTCTCTTGTTCCACAGCTGGTGGTATCTGTGGAAATTTTAAGAGGTAAACCTTTGTTTCATGAAATAATACAGGTAAACTTAAAGACTTAAGACTGGCCCCATATCTTACACCTGTCTTTTTCTTTTGCAGGTGCAATGGGACATGTAGTCTTTAATGCCTGACCCAATGCTTTAATGTAGTTATAGTTTTTAATCCCAAGAAAGATGTGACAAAATAATCGCTTCCTAGGTAAGTTACTTTATTTCACATAGTTTTTCGTAGCAATGAGAAAATTCATTCACACATACCAGGAATTTTAAATTGAATCCACATCTACCAACTCTTCACACACTGCTATGTAGGCAGGATATACACTACTGAAGTCCTTATATTTGTCTGACAATGGTTGATTATTCTTGCACATTGTGTTCCTGCCTGCCTGTGGTGAAGGATGCCTCTTTAAATAGTTTCTTCTCCAGGAGCAAAGAAAGCACTATATACCATATGTTGTTACCCAAACACCTTTAAGTACCACTGAAATATTTGCTGAGTCATATTTCCATGCACTATCCTTGGCAGTTCTGGGGAATCAGGTTTCCAACTACACTCTTCTGCTTGTTTCTTTGAATGTTCCTTGAAGAATTATTTGAATGTAATCAGGTATAAAAGTCAAGTTATTTGATCTCTACCTCTTAGACAATTAATGTATCAAGATTTTTCCATGCATATTTCACTATTTTAAGGAGCTATTCCACAGTGAGAGAATTTTTCCAGGCTGTATGTTTTCTCAAGTTGAAACTCAAATTTCTATGACAATGAAAACCGATTTCTTTTTAGCATTTCTCTGGGACATACATAAACACTTAAAATAGATTATTTGACAGAGGAATTTCAAAAACATCAATGGCAATAAACTTACAATTTAATAATAAGACCAAGAAAAATAAGTAATTGAAGCTGAGAAAATTGAACATTGAAAAAGTGCCAATTAAGTTCTGTACTCCAGACAATACTCTCTAAAAGAGAAAATATCCAATGTAAAGAAATTAGGCCAGAGTTGGGAGAGTTGATATCTGAAATACATTTGGTGCTTGCTCTGAGATTTAGATGAAAGATTACAATGATTTTGTATAATACCCAAATTTCCCCTGCACTATAACAGCAACACTGTATAAAATATTTCCCTTTGTGAGTTCTGGGTCACATTCTAAAATGATTATGATTTGCAACTCACATGGAAAATAGAACTAGAATAAGAAAATAAATTACACATTTGATATGAGAAATTGTTCTGAAGAATAATGGGGATTAAAAACTTACTGACAGCCTTATTCATCTATGAATCCCACTTACATTAATAAGAACCTGC
The DNA here is from genome assembly GCF_011064425.1 of Rattus rattus. NCBI lineage: Eukaryota > Metazoa > Chordata > Mammalia > Rodentia > Muridae > Rattus > Rattus rattus. The sequence goes on from NC_046163.1 coordinate 93,993,020, forward strand.
CTAAGAGACATGCCCATAGATTAAATACTGGCTTCAGTGTTGTGGAGGTAATGCATTATATTTGATTCGATTTAAGATCCAATCTCTAGGAAGAATATCATTCCTGAAACTGTAAATCTGTTAAACATAGCAGGGAAACTCAGAGGTCACAGTTATTTTCCTAAATGGACAGAGAACCGAAGTATCTTCTAAATATCTGTTTATATAAATATAGGTTACGTCAACTTCTGGTCCTTAGAAGATAAGCATCTTTCAGCAACAGTAACTACAGAGATTTTACAACTGCCTCAAATAAAGAGAATGAATTTTGGTAGAATGCTCAACCATATATTGGACATGTATTTCACACCCTGAACACAAAGATCAATGATGATTCCTTTATCGTTTCTACTTCCATTTTTAAGTCTCAGACTGCTTTTTTCAATTCCTTCACTCAATTGTGCTTTCCTATATTTCTTTATGTCATTTATTTGTTTCCTCATTAAGAGCTTCTCTACTAGTTTACCTGTGTTTTCCTGTATTTCTTTCAGTGAGTTATTTATATCCTGCCTAAAGTACTCTATTATGTTCTTGAGATAGGATATTAGGTCATTATCATGGTGTTCAGATGTGTTGGGTTATCCTAGACTTGCTGTGCTGCAAGAACTGGGTTCTGATTGTGCAAAAATATGTTGGTTTCTGTTGTTTATGGTCTTGAGCTTGCCTCTTGACTTCTGGTTTTCTCTGGTGTCAAATAACCTTTTGGTGTCTCTCTGGTACCTGCCTCCTGTATTGCTGGGTTGCTGCATGTCTCCTGGCATGCCTGTTGCCCTTGTTGTAGCTGACTTCTGGGAGGAGTTTAGACTGGTGAGTCGTCAGATTGCAGATAAGCTGATGATCTCTTCATGTGGAATTCACAGGCATAAGAAACAGTGGAGTACACAAAGGGGTTGGGGTGAGAGTCTATCCCTAATATGCTGGACTCCTTGTGGTTCTCATCTGAAGTGTTTATTATGGAGGTTCCCTTACCCATTGCCCTGCATGTAGCAGATCATGGGAAGGTCTTCAGACTGTGTGGTCTTTAGAGGAGCAGATCCATTAATTGTTTTTATAAATAGGAGAATTTTGTGATACCATTCAGGTTTTTTTTTTTTTTTTTTTTTTTGTGGTGCTATGGGTCAAACTTAGTCCTTACCTATACAGGCAAGGAGAATGCAGTTAGTGAGTTATTTCACAATTCACATGTCTCCAGATTTGAACTGATGTCTCAAATATATTTATGTATAAAGTATAAATTTTGTATTATACATTATTTTTTTTTTTACTAAAGAACAATAATACACATACATCCATATATTTATAGAGAGGTGATTAAAGTAAGAAACAACCATGTTAAGAATATAATAAGAAGAATAAGATTGAAGACATTTTCCTAGCAGAAATAAAATTTAAAATAAACCGAGTTGACCTCAAAACCTGAAATGTTTTAGATCATCAATTTGATATTTATCAAGTACTAAATATACCAGATGTATGGATGAATAAAGACAAAAAGGACAAAAGTTAATATTTACAACACAGTGGCCCTTCCTATTTCCTTCTCTCTCGCCTATTTCCTTCTCTTGCATCCTTATTTTTTTTCCTACAAACATATATTTGTTCATGGTCTCTTTAGCTAGTTTTGCCATAGTAGTTGAAATTATCCCTGACCCTCAAACAGTGGGTGTCACAATTTTGGCAGTGGGTACAGTATAAGAATTCCATATGATTAGAAATAGAATAACCCTGCATTAAATTCCTGACATAAAATCGCTGACCCATCAATAATGAATTAATGTATATGGAAGATATTAGAGTACCTATTGATCTCACTTTCTGGGTGATACAAATTAGAGATATGACTATGGTTTTTAGGGTGAGATATCTTATTTTAAAATGTCACTATTAATCTTCTTTCTGAGATTAAAAGCATGTAGTGATTTGTCCAAAGGGAGAGACAATTTCCTTTCTCTTTTAGCCACTGGTAACGTGTCTATGACCTTATAAACAAACTTTTACTTATGCTCTTGTAAGCAAATTTATTAAATATTCATTTCATTAAAGAAAACACATGAAAACACAGTTGGGGTTATTTCAAAAAAGGAAAAGAATAAGCATTCATGAAAGTAAAAAACTAGGGTGTAAGAGTAAATGCACTCACAGTGCACCACATGTATGTGCAAAAAACCTTCCATCATTACAAAATTAATTTTTAAACTTTTTTGTAATATGCCAATAAAACATTGAAATATCACATAATTTCTACAAATTACTATGGTTCCATTAACTAATTAAGTGTAATATTATGAGCCCAAGGACCTCCTTTGTTTACTGACAGATAAGTCACACTGAGCATATTAAAGATGCTGGAAAAGTTTTGGAACCCACAAAATCCCTCAGGTTATTATTATCTATTAAAGGCCCTTGCTTTCAAATGTGGATATGATAATCAGGAGACAGAATGCTTCATACAATTACATCTTTGCAGAAGGAAGGTGAACGTTTATTCTCCATAGCAATAGTAATAGTCAATGATGCCTGTGTTTTAGTAAAGGATTATAAAATCAACTGGGGTCACCTGATACAGAAACATTTCTCCCATTTTTTATTGTGTGACTGGCTTAAATGGACTTACCTATGTGAAAAATGTGTACACTTAAATCCATTTAATTATTCCCATTCACCAGCCACACATTTCAGTGTACAGTATTCAGTGAGCCCTGACGTGTCTGCTTAATAATTAACACTTGTGTGTAGATATGAAGCTAATATAGGTGATGTATTGAGTATAGTCCTGCTGAAATATTGTTTTCTGTCTATGCAAGTGTTCCCAAGTAAAAATGTGAAATTTTCCAGGACAAATTAAAAGGTTCATCAATTGAATTCTCTAATAGGCTACAGAGCTAATACTCATAAAATAATGAGAGACTCTTATTCATTTCCCCCTTTCTGTTGTACGGAAATTGATGGTCATGGCCGAGTGGCCATTTCTGGGATTAATTTGTGAAGAACACTTGTAAGCCCATGGTGATCAGTGTGTGGAGAGTTTAGAAAAAGACCAGAGCTAAGAGGAATGAGGCAGAGAAGAAAAGAAGACATATTTTCTAATTCAAACATCTACTCTCATGATTACAACTTTTTGGCAGGGATCAACAGCATATCATATACATGTATGGAAGACAGAGAACATCATTGGGTGTTGTTTCTCAGACATCATTTGCCTTGTGTTTTTGATACAGGGTCTTTCGTTGACCTGTGGTTCTGCAAGTAGGCAAGGACTGGTTGCCCAGATTGCCCAGAAATAGACCTATCTGATAATGATATCTATGACCAGTACTGGAATTGCTAGTCTTAACACTTACATATGAGTATTTTATATGGATTATGCAGAAATTCAAGAACTTGTGCTTGCATATTAAACACTTTGCCTAATGAAGCATCTTATGATAGAAGAATTTCTAAATCTTGTTAGGATAATATTCTTGTGTACTGTGTAATCTTTAATTTTGTATAATTAAAATTTTGATTTCTAAACCAGTAGAATGATAAATACTATCCAGACTATGGTATTATTATTCTAATTGTTCAGTACCTGTATCCTATCTTGTAAACACTGTTTCCATCACTTGATTCATTTATTAAGGAGCTGACAGTCTACAGCAGGAAATAAGAGGAAATGCAGGTCATCTAGACAGATATAGAAAGTATAGGATATATTGAGATAAGTAAACATGAACTGGTAGAGCTGGGGCTTATTATATCTAGTTAGAAAATAATCTAATCTAAGGCATGCCTGTAATAAATAATAATAACTATGTGTGTCTTTATTGGGAGCTGGCAGGTTGAGATGGTATAATGATTATCAGAGCAAAATCTAAAATATTTTCATTCTGCCTCTAGCTAGTTATATGCCTTCTCCTATAGTGACAAGATTGTATGTACAAGAGTGAGTAGCATGGTTGTAATAGTTGATATAGTCATACCCTCTCCTTGTGAGTGGAACCATTCCCAGACTTTGTACTGAAGTGAACAAGATTGGATAGAGTAAGCTGAGTACTGAAAGCACGCAACATTTACTTTCTATTGTTGTCATGACAGGACTTGCTGTTTTATGCAGCTGCTCCTTGAGTTCTCTGCTCTACAGGATTGTAGCATGAACTTGCAAGCTAAATTATCCTTTTCTTTCCTAAGTTGCTGTTTGTCAGAGCATGTTATAGCAGCAAGAGAACAGACCTGGAATATGCAATAAAAATTCTATGTGCAAATATATAGAGATAATGTTTGCTAACCAAATAACTATAAGGATTCTTTGCAAAATATTTTTGAGGAGACTTTATACACAACATTACTCAATAGTTTGGGGTAAATGTTTAACATTCATAGGAGCATGACATAATATTAATATTACCTGGGTTTGTTTTCATTGACCCTGTCTTCTTTTTCTTTGATTTTGTGAGGTAGGATCATTCTGGGGAGCTCAGTTTGGCCTTCGTTCATAATTCTTCCTTAAAAGGATTTTAAAGTCTGTTATTGCTGGTATTTGCTACAGTCTTTATCATGGAAACAGAAATATCTATGCTCAAATTTATGAAAATTTTAATTCTACACGTTAAGTCTCTTAGTCCCATTATGTGATTCATCAATATGTTCCATAGAGTTTACTTGACTCATTCCTAACAACATATACTCGCTTCTTTCTGAGATTTTTTTCAACATTTCAGCCTGCCAAACATGGATGGAGTTCAAAAGCAAAGTGCTTAGCATTTTAGAAGTCATCATCTGCTTGGAGAATTTCTTTTAAATCTTGAAATTCTTAATATAATTTTCTTGGTAGTAGTTATAGTCAGGGTCCTACATAACAGTCAAGAGATTTTTTTTCCCAAATATCTTAGGCATTTAGGCTTTTATAATAAATGAAAATTTGCCTGAATTGTATTAAATAAGTGAGTTCCATAGTGATTTTCTGATATCAATGTTCTAGGTAACATGTTTAGGAACAGAAGATATCAATTATTGATCAATTATAACATTGTTTAAGCGCAAGAATGTGTTATTGTATGTATGTATGTAAAAGCATATACTATGCTGTTAATGTATATATGTGTGCATGGGCAGGTGTTTGTGTTTGTTTGTGTGTCTATGTGTGTGTAGAGATAGGTAACTACAGAGGGTTTATTGGTATGCATTGAGATTTGGACAGGGAATCAGATCCCTTGTATTGGAAAATACCATGGACCCAGATATTGTTCTGCATTAGAAAGTTAATACTTTTAAATGCTTAGGCATCTTTCCATTTACACCTGTTTTTTTGTTCACTGCATATAAACTTTCTAAGTATATTTTCATTTCTAAAAATTTAGCACCAGGTGTCTGCCTGTCTCCTCCTCCCCAGTGTTGGGGTTGTAAACATACATCACCAGATATGATTTTAATTTTTAACATATGAGGTTTGGTTCTTTACACATTTACTGCAACATCTGTCTAGGCCATGTTTTGCTTAATTTGTACAAAGGAAAATACAAAGATAACACAGAAATGTATAACAAGTCAAAGTATAGAAGATAAACAACTACGTAATGTGAAGCCCTTAATGGCACGTCTAAAACATACTTTCTTTATTGAAATGTTCTGAGAACAATGCAGTAGTTGGTAGAGAATGGATGCAAGAGCATGTGACTGGAGAGAATTTCTGCCAAACTATTTTTTGGATATGTCAGAGTGATTATATAATTACATATATAGATGCTATGTTTGCTTTCATAAGACTTGGACCAGAGCTATCCATTTCCAACTCCAATATCAGTGGAGCAAATCCTCCTGAAATTACATCTTTATAATTGTTGAACACCTAGTTGCGGAAAAGTCAATTTTCCTTTTTTAAAAATTTTTTATTAGATATATTTCTTTACTTACATTTCAGAGATTATTCCCCTCCCCAGTTTCCTGTCCATAAGCCCCCATTCCCTTCCCTCCCCGTCACTCATATGTGTATTCCCCCTATACATCACCCTTAGTGACCCCCTCCATATTCCTCTGCACTGGGGGACCAACCCTGGCAGGACCAAGTGCTTCCCCTTTCCCTGATGCCCCAACAAGTCTATTCTCTGCTACATATGCAGTTGTAGCCCTGGGTCAGTCCAAATACAGTCCTTCGGTAGTTGTTTATTTCTGGAAAGCTCTGGTCTGTTGGCATTGTTGTTTTTATGGGGTTGCAAGCTTCTTCAACTCTTTCAATACTTCCTCTAATTCCCCCTAAGGGGGTCCTATTCTCAGTTCACTGGTTTGCTGTTAGCATTGATCTCTGTATTGGACATATTCTGGATGTGTCTCACAGGAGAGATCTATATCGAGTCCCTTTCAGCGTGCATTTTCTAGCTTCATCAATTTTATCTAGTTTTGGTGGAGATATATATGGGTCACATATGGGACAGGCTCTGAATGGCCATTCCTTGAGTCGCTGTTCTACACTTTGCTTCCATATCCCCTCTTATGGATATTTTCTCCCTGTGAGAACGAGTGGTAGCATTTGCATTTTGATCATCCTTCTTCTTGAGCTTCCTGTGGTCTGTCGATTGCATCTTTGGTAATTTGAGATTTTTGGCTAATATCCATTTATCAATGAGTGTATACCAAGTGTGTTTTTCTGTGATTCAGTAATCTCAATAAGGTTGATATTTTCTAGTTCATTCCATTTGCCTATGAATTTCAGGAAGTCATTGTTTTTGATAGATGGATAGTACTCCATTGGGTAGATGTACCACATTTTTAAAATCCATTTCTCTGTTGAAGGGATTCTGGATTATTTCCAGCTTCTGGGTATTATAAATAAGGCTGTTATGAACATAGTGGAGCATGCGTCTTTGTTGTATGTTGGAGCATCTTTTAGGTATGTGCCCAAGAGAGGTTTAGCTGGGTCCTCAGGTAGTAGTATGTCCAATTTTCTGAGGAACCAGTTTGCAATTCCTCCAACAATGGAGGTATTTTCCTCTTTCTCCACATCCTCACCAACATCTGCTGTCACCTGAGTTTTTTATCTTAGCCACTCTGACTGGTGTGAGGTGAAAAAAGACATGACCCAATAAGTTTCCAATGCTATAGGATATGATCCAACATCAATGTATAAATTGTTAGCACTGACTGAATGTAATGGATTAAGTAAAGAATACAAGAAGGTTAGAATAAGATGAGTTAGGTCCATAGGGAGATACATAAAGGAAATTGGAGGTAGATATTTTAAAAATATGTGATATAAGTGAATGATAATATCAAAAGTACACAAATATGTACACATATGCACTCTTAATAATACACATACAAAATATGAATTTCATATAATTGGGTATAAAATATATCATAAAAGCTTTCAATAATATTTTAGAAATAAACTACAAAGATAAATTAGAGGTGTTCATGAAAATAAAAACTATCTTAGTTAATCCTGATAGCTCATTAATACATTTATCATCTTCAGAAAATATTCATGCTGTAATAAATATCTAGTTCCATATCTCTCTGGTTGGCTGTTAACATGCAAATTACAACTTTTATCTAGACTACCTGAACTATGTATTTAGAAAGAAAGCTGCTCATCAAAATCACATTCTGACATGTTAATGTTCAAATGAAATACATTTTGTTATCTTTCATTCATATAGCCACATTTTCTTTATAAGAGAGTTACAATTTTATGTTTGTAAACACATTTAACATATTATAACTTCCTGTGAATTGCACTGGCATTGTTATCGTGTAGTTTAAACATTGGAGACAACTGAGAATGGAAAGGAGTTAGAATTACCTTTGGTCTTCCAAAGAGTGGTTTATAAGTAAAAAGAACTGCCTTCAAATTGATAAGGATGAACTTGAATACTATCATAGTGAAGGAAAAAACAAAGATATTCTAATAAGCTTCAGTTCACATTAATCATTCTGAAATAGTAATTCTTAAAAACTGTGACTTTTTTCCCAGAATGTAATTCAGTAGATTAGATAAAGTGATTTTGAGGTTGAGAGACACGGGTTCAAATCTTAACACAATCATACATACATGACTTGTGCAGTTCTGGTATGTTCCTCAATTTTCTTGTGTCATGCTATTGGGAAATCCCTGCCTAGGAGCTAGTGAAACCAACAAGTAACTGGGACTTTCTACCTCAATTAACTTAATGAAAACACCACTGAGACATTACATGTCAACTCACTGTAGACATTATTTCATGGAACTTTCTTCTTAGGTGACCTTTGGTTGGATCAAGTTAACAATTAGATCTAATAATCACTTTCTTGGTTTTCATTCATCAGTTTACACAATTTTTTTGAAGAGAGTGAATAGGAGCAATGCTACCAATTTTTATAATCACTAAATCTTTAGTAAAATCACAGTATTGACGAGATGGATAACTTGCTCATTGGATACAATATTTTGCATGTAATTGTGAGAAACTGCCTTTGAGTCTCTGAACCCAAGTGCAATGAAGATCAGGGTGATGCCTACCTCTAATCTTCATTCTGTAGAGATGGACATAATGTGTCTATGATGGTCAGCTCATTGGCAAGCAGGACTGAGTAAGTTTGAGGTTTAGTTCTCAGGATCTAGTCTACAAAAAAATAAGGTGAAGAATGAATTACCTGACATCCACTTCTAGTATTCACATGCGCATAATCATGTGTGCATGTATACACATACACACATATACACACACACTCAGGGAAAATGGAAAGAAGAGTGAAATGTTATTGTGTAACCTTCAAGAGGTCAATTCACTAAGTGGACACAATTGCTGTAGTATATGTGCTCAAGAGTGGAATACCTAAATAAAAAAGGAAACTGAATGGGCATAAGTGACATAAGATAATAGAATGCACAAGTGATGAATTATGATGCTCATGTGAGAAAAGGAGTCCTCTTGTCAACAGCAACAGGATAAAATAATCTCACTTTATGACATTGTGAGGTAATATTAGATGTATAAATCCAAATGTTGAATTCCACAGGACAAAAAATAAACACCATACAATCCACAAAAACAACAACAACAAAACCCATGATATTAGAAGTTGCAACTTCAGTCTATAAATGTATAAGGAAATAATCTGAAATCTCCAAATCCATCCAGGATGAGTCACTCAAGGTCTGATAGAAAAAAAAATCACTGCACATGACTCAAACTGAAAACCATAAAATTAATTCCTATGAAGTGGTAATATAATTCAAAATGCTTCTGATGCATGTCAAAATAACAGCTGTGAAATTTTGGAAGGTGTAAGAGATGTAAGAGGCTTTGTTGGGAAAGATATTATCCATTAGAAATGATACAAAACATGTAAAAGTTACTTTCTAGGTTAATGATAGGAATTAAAGAATCTAAGAGGAGCATGCTATGAGATCATTTTCCTCTGTGAAACTTATTCTGAAAACTACACTTCATAATTCCTGGAGAAACTGTGAGATAGGGTTGAGAAAATGTGTTAGATGATATGTACTGTAACAGATATTCTGAATATGGTAAACACCAAAATCTAAAATAGGTGCAGTAGCAAATAGAAAATGATGTAATAACTCCGTAAATAGTTCATCCTTAGGAAAATGAGGTTAAGGAACAATGCTTCCCCACAACAGAAGTACTGAATATCCCAACAGTAAGCAGTCACAAACATGACTTCAAGCAAGACATGAAGTACCCAGTGATATATAATTCATATCATGAAACCACACCTAAACAATTAATTATGCAGTCAGAATATAAATACATGCAAATTTATAAAAGCTAAAAAGTAACAAAAATTTTCGAAGAGAATAACATAATAAGTTTACTTACAACCAAACTACACAACTAGAAAATATTTACATAGAGGATAAGGAAGAAATTTTGAGCATTATGGTGTGAATTGAAGAATACAAAAAATACACTTGAATAATGTGTAAATAATATGTACTATTGCAAGTAAACATCTGCCTGGATGAGCATATACACATTATAAGCAAAAACTACAAAGACTTTTATATTTTCCATATGCACACTGTGGCAAGCATAGATATGCATATACACACATGCATGCACACTCACATTAATTGGTTAAAATGTAGTAAGAGTTTAAATGTTCATACATAAAATATATGTAATAAAATTTAACTATGTATTTTTAATTTATTTCCACATCATAATTATAATTATTTTATATTATACTTGACAACAATGACTTTGCTAATTTGACAGTCATCCCCAATGTTTTTTGTAGATGTGTTGTTCATAGAAATTCAAGATGTATTTCTGTGTATATTTTGCACATAGTATGTACAATTTATACAAGAATACATACAAATGTATTTTTGTAGAAATTCAAAAATTAATTTTATCCTTACAAATAAGTAGAAATTATACACACAGACACACACACACACACACACACACATACACACACACACACACACACACACACACACACACACACACATATATATATATACCTAGAAACAAAATGGTCAAAAAATATATAATATAAAATAAAAATAGGGAAATAAATTTTGTTAGAGCTAAATAGAATCAAAATATTCACTACAAATACTCCAAGTCAATTAAAAAATATGTTTTAAATAGAATATATCGATACAGAAAAATAAAAATAATTCTGTGCAACCTGCTATTGGTCCAAATTAAACTTCACTCATATATTAATTCTGATGCATAGATTTTAATTTCCTGGTTATTTACATTTGTATAAATGGAAGTATTCTATATCACTCTTTAATTTCTGTTTTCTTTTTTTAAAAGTAAGCTGAGTTGGTGAGATTTACATTTTTAAAACAATGTAAAACCTATGCAGAAATACCTGTGTTATACAATAATTTTTTCTTGCATTCTGAATTTATAAGTGTTTAGGTAATTACAAGTCCAGACTGCTGTTACAGTCAGTGAGATGTAAAACATGCACTAGAAATTCTGTCTGTAGTTTAAAGAATTTTACAGATAGTGGATACTATTGACTTAGAGCATAATAGATACTGAGTCATGGGAAGCCCCCTGTAGAAAACAATAATAATTCCTATGAAGTTATTTTATTATAAAGAAATAAGGCATATGATTTTCCTTTTTATTTTGCTCACATAAGTTTCTCTTATACAAAAAGTGCCTTTTTTTTTCCAGTTCTCGTGTATGAAGTGATAGAATTAATCTGAAATTTAACATGACCTAATACCATCCTTGTGGACTTCTTAGACAGAGGGATAAAATTTCAGATAAATATCTTGTCTTATACATTCTTTAGCACCAAGTGGCTTGTTCTAAGAGTAAAAATTACCCAAAATATGTGTGACAAATTGTGCTGCCACATTGATGAACATGTGAACAAAATTCTGCTGATACACATAAAGAAAGGGGACATAGCTAAGGAGAAACAACTGGGCAGTTAATGTAGGATTGCTCTGTCATAGAAGGTCCTGCAATCAACTTTTCAAAGGCGATTGCAGAATGTGTGTTTTACAATACTTTTGACTGCAGTCTACCCTAGCCACTGACCTTGTGTCTGTCCTGTCAGACCTTTATAGGTGTCTTCCTTGTGATTTAAAGCACTGTTAATTTACACATTTACCTGTTCATTTCCTCTATTTCGACACAATAGTTCTTTTCACATTATCTCATTTTCAACTTAATTTTCAAGATCCTTCTAGATTTTTTAGAATATTTATATATGTTATATTAAACACTGAGGGACTATTTGATAAATATTTTTTCAATACACATGGAAATATATCTATTAATAATTCAACAATTTTAATTATAGTCTTCTTAATTAGTGATTCACTATGTAACATCTTCTTATTATGTAATGCTATTACATTGTTAACTTAATAATGTTAAATTCTTAACTTTCCTGCCTCATGATTAATGCCATTTTAAAAGTATTTTGTCAACTCACTAGAGACTAGATAGACTTTTGTTTAAATGTAAGAATTGCTTTGTACCAGCCATGTTTACATTTTCAACCTAGTGAAAAGGTTTGGTATGTTTTAAAATGTAATATTTTTTTGCATAATAACCTTCTGATTCTCCAATGTTCTTAAAATCTCAAAATTAATTCACTGAATTGCAGCCACTATATTGTTACAATTAAATATTTATTAAATGTTTAAAAAATGTTCCCTCAGTTAATATTGTTTAATTGGAGCTCTTTCACACCGTATTGGAGCTCAATCTCATTTCTGGTTTTCACGACTACCAGCAATCAAAGTTCAGCACATCACTCACTATACACAGCTACACATACACCAGGAGGCATGCTTTAATTCTGGTCACTCAGGGAATAGCAGGCCAACCAAGAACAGAGACAACCAGGTGGTAAAAGACAAACACAATAACACAATCAACATAAGCCTGTGGAATACGGCGGCACCATCACAACCCAAAACAAGCAAGCTGTCGATATCCAAAAATACATGAAAGCCAAAAAGGGGACCTTCATGGATGAGAGATGGCCTAGCAATTAAGAGCACTGACTACTCTTCCAGAGGTCCCAAGTTCACTTCCTAGCAACAATATGGTGGCTTATATCCATCTGTACAAGAATATTATAACCTCTTCTGGTACATCTGAAGACACTGACAGTGCACTAATATACATAAACTAAATAAATGCATAAATAAATCTTTTTAAAAATCATCTAAATGTATCTTCTAAAAAAAAAAAGATGGTGACTTTCAATCACATCTCACAAAGGTTAAAGAGGACTTTAAAGAGTATATAAGTAATTCCCTTAAAGAAATACAGAAAACACAATCAAACATAAACAAGCCATTAAAGATGAAACAAATAACATTTCTTTTAAAAAATACAGGAATATACAATAAAGTAGGTGAAGGTAATGAAGAAATTGTTTCAAGACACAAAATGTAAATGAAAGCAATAATGAAAACAGATGATGTAGAAGATGCCATAGAATAAATTGATAATTAGACAAATTAAATGCCAAATATGTTAAATAGAATTTGGAACATTGTGAAAGTATCAAACCTAATAATAATAGGAATACAAGAAGTTAAAGATTACCAGTTCAAAGGGCCGGAAAATATCTTCAAAAAAATCATAGAATAAAACTTCCCTAACCTAGAAAGATATGGTTATAAATGTACAAGAAAGATACAGATCACCAAATAGATTGAACCAGAAATAAAACCTCCTGTCATATAATGATCAAAATAATAAAGGAATAGAAAAAGATAAATATTAAAAGTTGCAAAAGAAAAAGCTAATTAGCATGTAGAGCCAGACCCATCAGAATTATACCTATTCTCAAAAGAGACTCTGAAAGCCAAAAGATCTTGTCCAGAAGTCTTCAGGACCCTAAAAGACCATAGATGCCAGCCCAGACCACTAGACTCACAAAGACTCCCTCTACATCTTGTAGGAAGGACACAACTTGAATCAAGGACTAAGTTCTACCTTACTACTCAGCTATATCATACCTGGCCATAGACAAGAAATATGTTCCACAGTTCCACAAGGATACTTGCTATACTCTGATTATAGCAGCTTTTTTTTTTGTAATAGCAAGAAATAAAAACAGCCTAGATATCTCTCACCTAAAAATGGATACAGAAAAATATTGTACTTACACAATGCAACAGTACTCAGCCATTAAAAATGAAGATATCATGAATTTCACAGATAAACAGATTAGAAAATTTCATCCTGAGTGAGGACTCATTCCTAAATAGATATTAGCCATAAAGTACAGAATAGCGGTGCTATAATCAACAAACCAAACAAAGTGTGACTGCCTTCTTTGCCACCCCCCTCCAAAAAAAAAGATAAAGAAGGGCACAAGGGAGGGTGGTGGCTGATTTTTCAGAAGAGGAAGCAAAATAGACATCAGAAGATAATGCAAGGAGAGAAGTGGGTAAAAAGGATGATGTAGAGTAGAATCTAATCGGAGCATACAAATATAAATCAGGGGAAAACGAAAAGAGGTAGTTAGGAGGGTGCAGGGACAATCTCTAGGATGTACCAAAGAAATGGAAAGGAGAGATGCCCTAGAGAGTCTAACAGCATGATTTTAGATGAAATTCCTAGCAATAGGGAATATGGATATTGAAGTGACCAGCTCCTATAGCTAGCCAGGACTAGCAGTGGAAAGATAAGTACAGCAGCCCATCCACAAAGCCTTTGACCCATTTTGTGTCCTGCCAATAAGATTTACAGAAACAAAGAGAAAGCAGAGTCTAAGAGAATGATCAACAAATGTCTGCTCTGAACGTATCCCCATCCCGTGGACAAGAACCAATCCCTGACACTACTAATGATTATGTAATGCTTTCAAACAGTCCTCTGAGAGGCTCAATCCAACGCTAATGAAAAGAGACAGAGACTCACATCAAAACAAGAGATGGAATACTGAGAGTCTTATGGAAGATTTGGGGAAAGATTGAGGGGCCCGAATAGGACAGGGATTCCACAAGAAGACTAACATAGTCAATGAGCTTAGGAACTACCAGAGACTGAATCACCAACCAACGAGTGAGCAAGGGCTGCATCAAGGTCCAACACATATTTAACAGGTGAGCAGTTTCGTTCTCATGCAGTCCCCTTAAAAATCTGGAGCAGGGACTGTCCCTGAAGCTGTTTCTTATTTTACTACATGTGAATTCTGCACCCCTGAATTGTCAGCATTGTCTTGTCTCAGAGGGAGAGGATGTGCATAGTCCTGCATAAACTTAATATTCTGGGTTGGGGTTGGTGAGTGGAATATGGGACATAGGGTAGCATTGATGCCTTTAGGGGAGCTTCACCTCCTAAATAAAATGTTGGAAGGTCTTACATGATATGTATTGAGAGGAAAGGAAGGACTGATGTTGTATGGTAAAATGTATAAATAAATGCATTTTCAAAAATGATTAATCATTTTCCTACATCCAAGAAATGTGTCTCAGTAAAAAGGATAGACACTATATTAGAGGAAACACTGGAAAAATGTTGTCAAAGCAATTGGACTGAAGAAACAAGATGGATTAGCCATTCTAATACCTAATACACTTTTAACCATAAGTAATCAAAAAATGGGGAAGGATGCATTAACACATAAAGGGAAATATCCACCCAGATGAGGTGTCAATTCTGAATATATATATGTTCCAAATACTAAGACAAACATAAAGAAAACATTACTAGATCGAAAATCATGTTATACCCAAATAATAATAGTCATGTACTTCAACTCCCCATTCTCACAAAAAGAAAGGTCATCAAAACCGAATTGAGAAACAATGGAACTTAAAGCTTCACATCTGTGATGAACAAAATGGATTTGATATCTACCAAACCACTCATTCACATGTAAAATAATGTACATTCTTGTCAGCAATTCACAGAAATTTCTGTGAATTCATACACATAATTGGACAAAGAGCAAGCCTAAAAAAGATGAAAGAAGTTTGAAATACCTCTTATTAACTTTCTCTGAAGATCAGATAAATTATATAACCCAAAGGAAATATAAAAACATGTTTAATGTCTCCCAACAAAAAGGACCAGATTGTTTTGTTACAGAATTCTACCAGACTTTTTCGTTTTTTATTGGATATTTTTTATTTACATATCAAATGTTATCCCTTTTCCTGATTTCTCATCCCTAAAGCCCATAACCATCCCCCATCCCACTCCTTCTATGAGGGTGTTCCCCTTTTCCAATCACCCACCCTTCCCTGTCTCCCAGCCCTGACATTCCCCTACAATGGGGGGAGTCCAGCATTGGCAGGAACAAGGGATTCTTCTCCCCTTAGTGCCCAACAAGGCCATTCTCCACTACATACATAGCTGGAGCCATGAGACAGTCCATGTGTACTCTTTGGGTTGTGGTTTAGTCGATAGGAGCTCTGGTTGGTTGGTACTGTTGTTCTTATGGGGTTACAAGTCCTTTCAGTTCCTTCAAATTTTCTCTGACTGCTACTATGGGGACCTCTTTCTCAGTTCAATGGTTAGCTGCTAGACTTTCACCTCTGTATTTATCATGCTCTGGCAGAGACTCTCAGGACACAGATATATCAGATTCCTGTCAGAATACACTTCTTGGCATCAGAAATATTGTCTAGGTTTGGTGACTGTATGTATATAGGCTGGAATCACAGATGGAACAGGCTCTCAATGGCTATTCTTTCAGCCTCTGCTGCAAACATTGTCACCATATCTCCTCCTATTAATATGTTTGTTCCTCCATTAAAGAAGGACTGAAGCATCTGCACTTTTCTCATCCTTCTTGATCTTCATGTGGTGTGTTGATAGTGTTCTGAGTAATTTGAGCTTTTAGGCTAATATCAACTTATAGGTAAGTGTTAATCATGTTCTCTTATAAGATTATAAGAATAAGATTGGTCTTCAATAATAACAAAAATGACAGAAGTCCCAAATACAAATGGAAGCTAAACAGTGCTCTACTCAAAAGTAACTTGGGGAAGAAATAAAGAAATTAAAGACTTTCAGGAATTTAATGAAAATGAAGGTACAACATATACAAACTATGGCACACAATTGAAGCAGTGCTAATAGGAAACTCATAGGTCAGAGTGCCTCCAAAAGAAACTGGAGAGAGCATACACTAACAGCTTGACAGTACAATTAAAGGCTCTGGATCCAAAATTAAATTAGGATCAGATAAACCATGTAAACAGTTCCATAACTCCTAAAGAAATAGAAACAGTCATTAAAATTGCCTAACCAAAAAAAGTCCAGGACCAGATGGGTTCAGTTCAGAACTCTATCAGACCTTCATAGAAGACCTAATAACAATATTGTCCAAACTATTCTACAAAATAGAAAGAGAAGAAACAGTACCCACATCCTTCTATGAAGCCACAATTATGCTAACCCATAAACCACACAAAGACCCAAAAAAGAAAGAGAACTTCAGACAAATTTCCCTTATGAATATCAATACAAAATTAGTGAATAAAAAAACTCACATACAGAATCCAAGAACAGATCAAACTAACCATCCATCATAATTAAGTTGGCTTTATGTAATGTATGCAGAAACGGTTCAATATACAGAAATCCATCAACAAAATCCAGTATATAAACAAACTCAAATTAAAAAAAAAAAGCACATGATCATCTCATTAGATATGGAGAAAGCATTTGATAAAATTCATCATCCCTTCATATTAAAAGTCTTGGAAAGATCAGATATTCAAGGCCCATACCTAAACATATTAAAAAATATGCAGAAAACAAGTAGCCAACAGCAAACTAAATGGAAAGAAACTAGAAGCAACACCACTAAAATCAGGGATTAGAAAATGCAACACACTCTCTCCCTACCTATTCAATACAGTATTCAAAGTCCTAGCCAGACCAAACAGACAACAAAAGGAGTTCAAAGGGATGCAAATTGAAAATGAAAAAGTCACCATATCACTATTTGCAGATGATATGATAGTATACTTAAGTGACCCCAGAAATTCCACCAAAGAACTCTTAAACCTGAAAACAAATTCAGGAAAGTGGCTGGATATAAACACAAATAAATCAGTAGCCTTCCTCTACTCAAAGAATAAAAAGGCTGAAACAGAAATTAGGGAAATGACACCTGTCACAACTGTCACAAATAATATAAAATACCTCTGTGTAACTCTAACAAAGAAAGTAAAAGATCTATATGAGAAGAACTTCAAGAGTCTGTAGAAAGAAATTGAAGAAGTTCTCAGAAGATGGAAAGATCTCCCTTGCTCATGGATTGGCAGGATTAATATTATAAAAATGGCCATCTTGCCAAAAGCAATTTTCAGATTAAATGCAATCACAATCAAAATTTCATCTCAATTCTTCATAGAGTTAGAAAGACCAATTTGCACTTTTATTTGGAAAAATAAAAAGCCCATTATAGGAAAAATTATCCTGAAAAATATAAGAACTTCAAGCTGTACTACAGATCAATCATGATAAAAAAAAAACAAAACAAAACATATGGTATTTGTACATAGACAAGGAGGTAGATCGATGAAATAAAAATGAAGACCCAGAAATGACCCCACACAGTTATGGTCACTTGATTTTTGACAAAGGAGGTAAAACCACCCATTGCCAAAAAGGAAGCATTTTCAACAAATGGTTCTGGCTCAACTGGAGGCCATCATGTAGAAAAATGTGAATTGATTATTCTCGCCCTGGTCAAAGCTCAAGTCCAAGTGTATGAAGAAATTCCACGTAAAATCATCTACACTCAAACCGATAGACAAAAATTATGGAAGAGCCTTGAACACATGGGCACTGGGGAAATTTTCCTGAACAGAACACCAATTGCTTATGCTACAGAGATCAAGAATTGACAAATGGAACTTCATAAAATTGCAAATCTTCTGTAATGCAATGGACCCTGTCATTAGAACAAAATGGCTACCTGACAGATTGAGAAAAGATCCTTTCCAATTCTACATCAGATTGAGGGCTTATTATCCAATATATACAAAGAACTCAAAAGTTAGACTCCAGAGAATCAAATAACCCTGTTAAGAAATGAGGTACTGAACTAAACAAATAATTCTCAGCTGAGGAATATCAAATGACTGGGATTACCTAAAGAAATGTTGAACATCTGTAATCATCAGGGAAATGCAAATCAAACAACATTGAGATTCTGCCTCATACCAGTAAGAATGGCTAATATAAATAAAGTCATGTGACCACAGTTGCTGGCAGGAATGTGGAGAAAGAGGAAAACTCTGCTGTTTGTGGATTGCAAACTGGCACAACCACTCTTGAAATTAGTCTGGCAGTTTCTTAGAAATTTGGACCTAGTTCTACCTGAGGAGCCCACTATAACACCACTGGGCATATACACAAAAGTTGCTCCAATGTATTATAGGGACACATGCTCTACTATGTTCCTATCAGCCTTATTTTTAATAGCCAAAGGCTGGAAAGAATGCAAATGTCCTTCAACAGAGAAATACAGAGAATGTGTTACATTTACACGATGGAATAGTATTAAAATGGAGTAGCTATTAAAAACAATGACTTCATGGAACTCATAGGCAAATGTACGGAACTAGATATTATCATCCTGAGTGAGGTAACCCAATTACAAAAACACATGATATGTGCTTACTGATAAGTGGATATTAGCCTGAAAGCTCAGATTACCTATGATACAATCCATAGGCCATATGAAGCTCAAGATGAAGAACAAGCAATGTTGGGATGCTTCAATTCTTCTTGGAAGGGTGAGCAAAGGAATCCATAGGAGGAAATATGGAGATAAAATTTGGAGCAGACACTGAAGGAAAGGCCATCCAGAGCCTGCCCTACCTGGAGGTACAAACCACATACATTCAGGCACCAATCCTAGACAATATTGCTGATGCCAAAAAGCTTATGCTGACAGTAACCTGATGTATCTGTTTCCTGAGAGGCTCTACCAGTGCATGACAAATACAGCAAACCATTGATCTTTGAAAGGGGTTGCCCATAGAGGAGTTACAGAAAGGATTGAAGATGCTGAAAGGAATTGCAAGTCCTTACCTACCAACCAGAGCTACCAGGGACTAAAGCACCATCCAAAAAGTAAAAATGGACAGACCCATATCTCCAACTGTATATGTAGCAGAAGATGCCCTTGTTGGGCACCATTAGGGGGAGAAGCCCTTGGTACTCCCAAGGCTCAATGCCCCTGAGTAGGGGAATGTCAAGGACGGTGGGCAGGAAGGGGTGAGTGGGTAGGTGGGGAAACACCCTCGTATAAATAAAGGGAAGGGGGGAAACTTTACTGGTTTTATGGGCTGGAAACCCGGAAAGGAAATGTAAATTAAAAAAAAAAAATCCAATGCAAAAACAAAAGAGCAAATAAGCTAACGATCTGCCCTGGCAGAAGGTGCAGGCGAGAATGCAGGCCTGTGCTGGTGGTTTTTTATAAAATGTCTAACTTGTGGTTGTTAGGTAATTTTATTTCAAAATAGATAACCTTAAAAGAAAAATACATCGCTGAAGTGTGCTTTTGCTTCATCTACTCTGTGTGTGAGTGTGTGTGGGTGTGTGTGTATGTGTGTTTGCTAACATCTGTTAGCCTCATGTAATGCTAAACCACATTACCTGCATTTAGCTCTGACCCTAATTGCCAATGCCACACCTAAACTGCCTGATTCAGTTTACTCTGTGATGTCAAAGCTGGCCTTTGACATTGAAATGCTTGTGTTAGGGTTTTTTGTTGTTGTTGTTGTTGTTGTTGTTGTTCGTTCATGCCAGCTGAAAGAAAATCAAAATGTGCCCACCTCTCCATAATAAAAGCATCCTATAAATCAAGGACTAGAGTAGTGATGTTCTCATTATGGGACAGAACAAGGGTACTTGAATGCCATCTTTGGCTGCTGAAAGATATGTAGCATCCTGTGCTCTCCAGACGCCATTCAAGAATAACTAAGTAAACCTAGTTTGAGGAATTGAATATTAATAAAATTATGACATATCAGGAGAAGGATAAAAAACCAAACCAAAACAAATCATCTACAATATTAATAAAAAAATACCTTTGTGCCTTTTCCTTATTTCTCTAAGAGCATAATATTTACTCTTTAGTCACTATATCAGCCTGTAGATTGTACATTGAGCAGTAGATTTTGGCCATTGTTTTCTCCTATGCCATACCAATGCACTCTCCCATGATAAGTTATAAACTAAATTGTCTGTGTTGCTTGTCTTACGTGAATTGTGTGAATGATGATCACAAATCCAGAGTACACAAGTGCATCCACAATGAGTTTCCAAGTAGTAAAAATTAATACTCAACATTATATGTGCAAATATTTTTCAGACCTTGTTATTGTGTTTACTTGTCTTGATATGTTAATATTATTGAAAAGAAAATACATTTATCCTTTGTATTTACCTTATTTAGTCAGTATTTATTAGCAAAATGTCACAACTTGGGAGTCTTAACAGTATCTGAGTTTAGACATTGAGCTGAGCCCATGAAAACAAACAATTAAGCACATAGAAATTTATTTCTCTCCACTCTGGATGTCATATGACTAACTGCTTGCAACTCCCACATTGATTTCTCACAATGATGAACTCTAAGCTACAACTGTAAGTTGAAACAAGACCCTCCACCTATACATTACAGTTAATAAGAATATTTTCTTACAGAATTAGAAATAAAACTAGGCCAAAATAATGATAGGTATTGCATCATCTATAAATAATTCAATTGAATATACTCTTGTTGAATGACTATAACCTACAGAGTTCTCTAGAGAAACAGACCTTATCAACCTATAGAACTTTATGTATGTACAATGTGTGTGTGTGTGCGTGTGTGTGTGTGTGTGTGTGTGTGTGTGTGTATGTGCATTTGTGGAGATTCAAATTTGTATGCTAGAGACAAGACTCTCTTGCTATGTATGTTCGAGAAATCTAGTCATCTATAAAATATTTTCATAGTTTCAGTATAGTTCACACCCAACTACATTTTAATGTCTAATTTAATCAAGTTCTGTTTTATTTTAGATAATGAAAATGTTCTACTATTTACCAACTTTTATTGTCCAAACATTTTTAGCATCCTATTTTTAAGTTGGATATTTTATTTATTTACATTTCAAATATAATCCCCTTTCCTTATTCCATTTCTGAAAATTCTCAATCCTATCCCCCCTTACCATGATTCTATGACAGTGCTCCCCCATCCACCTACTCCTGCATCACTGCCCGAGCATTCCTCTATACTGGTGCATCAAACAATCACAAGACCAAGAGCCTCCCCTACCATTGATGCCACATAGGCCCTTTCAGTTCCTTCAGTCCTTTGCTTAACTCCTCCAATGGGGTCCCTGTGATTAGTCTAATATCTAGCTTCTAGCATCCACATTCTTATTGGTCAGGATCTGGCAAAGCCTCTCAGGAGACAGCTGTATAAGGCTCCTCTGAGCAAGCACTTGTTGACATCAGCAATAGTGTCTGGGTTGGCTGTCTGCATGTGGTATGGATCCCCAGGTAGAGCAGTCTCTGCACTGTGTTTCCTTCAGTCCCTGTTACACTCTTTTTCCTTGTACTTCCTTTAGACAGGAATAATTCTGGGTTAAAATTTTGAAATGGATGGGTGGCCCCATTCCTCAATAGGGGAGCCATACCTAATCTTTAGATTTGGCCTTGACAGGTTCTCCCCTTTGTTGCAGTGTTTGATAAGTTGCAATATTAAACGGCGCTGGTGAAAAAGGACAGCACAGTTTGCAGATGACAGACAGACTAGTAAGACCTGAACATGAGATGTGAGTTCATGGCCACAGTCAATCCTAATTACAAGTCTATCTGGTCTGCTTCTTCTCCAAATATTAGGAATTATAAACTCAGATCTACCAGCACAAACTACTTTTTATATCATTATTCTTTGATTAACCTAATTATTTTGATGATTAATAGTAATTACAGACTTCCTGGAATCTGTAATCACCTAAGGTACCAACATCAGGACATAATCATGAGACCAGAAGATATACTCAGGCTATGCTTGTCAGAGATATTGTGTCTTAAAAATATATTTTTTTCTTTTATATGTATGTGTGTGTTATTGATTTTAAGTATGTATATGCACCATATATGTGGTGATGCTCTGAAAGGCCAAATTGGAAATCAGATCTCCTCTGCTCTATGTACATCCACTTGTGAATCACCCTACATGAGTGTTGGGACCTTAACCCAACCCTTTAAAACAGCAAAAAGTGATTTATGTGCTAATCCATGTCAATATTCATGATTAGCATAATCAAATGTGTAGAACTGTGCTAAAAGTAAATAAGAATATTCCCTGGGTTTGTCTCCTAGACTGCATAAAATGGAGAAACTATCTGCTTTAAGTATTCATCTCAGTATGCTGTTATCAACTGTATCAGTCAGAATCCAGCAAGACTTCCATGCCCATGATTGTCTCTACACTCAACCTTGGGTTAGGAAACTCTTATACAAATTTCCATAACCTAATATATTTCCCTTTCTATGGAATTCTTTACATTTCACTGTCATTCCATCATGATGGAACGTTTTTTCATTTTTCAGTATTCATCAATTTACTAAATGAGTTTTTTTTGTTAAATGTTTAAAACTAAGTAAATTATTTGTTTAAAATGAGGTTCAAGCAAGACTGAACTTTCCAAATAAAGAAGGAGGAACAAAAAGTTCTACTTTTAAAGTTCAATCTTAAGAAAAAGAACATTTTATTAATCAGGACCTCATGTACTATACACAAGGATGATACAACTGAGCTACACCCCAGCTGAAAAAAATATTTTTATAATATTTAATTTTAGTTATATTAACTATTTTAATGTTTGTTTATTTATTATTTCATTTGTATGTTTGTGTATGTAAGTGCACCATGTGAGTAAAGGAGCCCACGGAGGTCTAAAGACAGAAATTTTTGAGCATTGATGTAGGTACTGGGTACCAAACTTGAATCTTCTAGACTCAAAGAACAGTAAGTATTCTTGCCTACTAAATATCTCTCTACACTTTTGATTAATAAATGACCTTAATAAACTTGTAGTCTATTTAACTTTGTATTTTATATACATATTATAACCATATTTGTCATGTAACAATAAATATAATATTTCAAATGAATTCTAGTATTTATGGTTCCAAATATATTAAAAATATTTTGGATATTTTCTTGGATGCAAGTGAAATATGTGTTAACCACTCACCATCAATATATATGATTTATAAGGCAAACTATTTTTATAACAAATATATATGTACATATATTTATTTATGTGTGTGTGTGTGTGTGTGAATTCAGTCTGTAGTATGAATATAAGTAGTATATAACAGGAAAGGATATAAATTTTATAATTGTTAATATTTATTTACTTTATTTAATGAATATAAATGTCTTGGTTAAATGTATGTATGCTCACCACATTCATGCCTTGTGTCCATTTAGGTCTGAAGAAGTTATCAGATCCCCTGAAATTGGAGTTATAGATGATTTTGAGCTACAATGTTGATGCCAGTATTCAAATTCAAGTCTTGTATATATGTAGCAGTTGTTACCAACTGCTAAGCCAATCTACCCACTCCAAGTTTAAACAACTTAAGGGGAACGAATACAAATTTTCCCTTTAAAGTTCTCCATATCATATTAGTAATTAAGAAAGGAATTAGCTTGCTTCATATCACTTATTACAATCTCAGTAAGAAGAGT
This sequence comes from Rattus rattus, assembly GCF_011064425.1. NCBI lineage: Eukaryota > Metazoa > Chordata > Mammalia > Rodentia > Muridae > Rattus > Rattus rattus. Next base: position 94,017,215 of record NC_046163.1, read on the forward strand.
AAGTCTAACCTGGGCAGGGTTTTCAAATGAGTAAGTTTTCTCTCTTTAGATCACCATATTCTGGGAGCATGTGAATTTATGTCAGAGTTACAATGAGCAACACAAATTTCCTAATTATTGGATTCTCAGCAGGAGTGAAAAAAAGTCATTTAATATGGCTTTTATTAATCAATGTATTTCAATATAAATGGCCAAGTTGTCAGTTCTTACTTATGATTGTACACACTTCAATTCTAATGAACTAATGATATGAATTTCTAACTTATAGCATTCACTTTGTAATTCATGACTTTTAGCTCTAACACAGTGTGCCTACTTCTCAAGTTGAAGGCCCTTTTGTGACTTACAGAACACAATAATGTTGCTACTATCACAGCAGGAAAATAATACTGTTAATCAGACAAGGGCACATTCACATTCACAATAAACAGGTGCTACTCTTTTCTCCTTTGTCAATATTTATTTCAAAGTCATCCACTACTGACAAATACTCTATATTTGGATAAACAGAATAAAAAGCAGAACAATAATTTAAGGTATTCTTCACCATTGGAAATATTTGTATATTTTCTTAGAATATTCAATACTTTAAAAGCATATCAAATGTGTTACTTCATAATCAGTAGAGTATGATAAATAAGAATACCCTAGTTTTAGATTATAATAAAATGTTTTACATATATTCATCTCATTGCAATTATGTGTAGTAACGTTATTACCATGTGTGTTTGTGTGTGTGTGTTTTGAAAGATATACATGTGGTGTATTTATGTGAGTGTGTTGAAGGATGCATGTGTGGTATATTTCTATGTGTGTGTGTTAACATGTTGGAATTGAAACTGAGTCAAGGATGTTAAACATGAAATTTATGTGCTCTGGCAGTGAGCTAAACCACAGTCACAGCACTTTTTCATTCTAGTTGCATTTTACAACCAATAATTTCCTCTTTATTATTTTCAAAACTACCTCACTGAGCATACCAGTGATTAAATTAGGCAATAAAACTCAATGCTTCAGAATCTAATTATATGATTTTAACATTCAAGGGTAAGGTCAGCTGCCTATTCTTTTAACCTACAACCTTTCTTGTAACCATTCACTTATCAGCATCTGATTACATCACAATCATGATACAACTCATGAACTTCTTTGCTAATGAACTGTAACATATATTGAATCCATTCCCCACTTTCTATTTTCTCCATGAAACATTTCAAAGACATAATATGTCTAGTTGATTCTTCTAGAAGAGGAGTTCTCAACTTTCCTAAGGCTGCAATACCTTAATATAGTTCCCCATTTTGGGGTGATTCCAACCTTAAAATCATTTTTATATCTACATCCTAATGTAATTTTCTTACTGTTATGAATCACAATATATATGTACACACACACACACACACACACACACACATATATATATATATATATATATATATATATATTGTCTGACGTCACTACTGACAGGTTAAGAACAACAGTTCTAAAGCTATTGTGACATTGTAAAAATAGGAAAGATTAAAGAACAGAAAACAAATAAAAGACTAACGAACCGAGCAGAGAGTTTCTGTCCTGTCTTCTCGAATGTTGGTTAAGCATTAAGTGTGGGAGTGTTTTGAAGATGTATCCATTGTAACTGAGCTCAACAACTGCATTTTTCATAGGTTATTGTTTTCTATAGTTTTCTTTATTGGTTCCAAAGAAACTTTTGCTGATTAGGAGTAAGAACTAACCATATCTGGACTATCTTTTAGGCAAAGCACTGAACACAATCGGATGGTCTCTTATTCAATAATTAATCATGAAAGTGTCATACAATCTTGCCTACCAACCAATTGGAAGAATTCATTGTCTCAAATAAATATCACTCTTGTTTTTATCAAATAAACAACAGCAACAGCAAAAAACAACAACAACAACAGCAGAAAACTAATCATCACAATGCATATGTGTACTAATAGATGATGCTCAGTCTCCTGGTATTAGAGAAATACTTATTGTGAGCCACTGATATGCATGGTAGGAACTGAACTCAATTCTTACTTTGTAAGAGCATTAACTTACTTTGACTGCAGAGCCATCTTGCCTGTCTTTAATTAGTTTATTTTGATAGGAATACTGTCATGTACATAATTAAAATCATCACTACTACCTGTAACATAATACCAAATTCCTGACAGACTTTTGATCTCATTGGGTAGTAAAGTCTTCTTATTCAAGATTAATCTTATGGAAAAATTTAGATGTTGAGAAGTTGTGTGGCTCAAGTGTTTTGTCAAGCCGAGATGTGAGAAAAACCAATCTCCAGTTTTTGTAATACTTTTTCTTCTGTCATAAACAAATATCTTAGTTCTAACAGTAGCTCATCACTAACAACTTCTGAAACAAAATGTCTGCTTTAAACTGTGTGCTTAAGTATTTGGGTCCTAATTGATGTCCATAAAATAAAATTAAGTTATATGAGGCTCTTCAGTACAGATTTACAGCTGTTTCTGTTATTAGTGAAATCATCATCATGGACTAACATCCTGAAATAAGACTTCATAAGTCTTAGATCTGAATCAGGAAAGGTTCAGAGACTCATGATATCCTTGCTGCAGCAAGGTACCAGATACTGAAAAGTCAAGTGAAAACATGGATACAGAATGAATTTTTCATGGAAAAGTGCTTAAAGTTGATAAATAAAAATATATGTATGATATATATGTATATATTATAAGTCACACATATTTAGATATACAGATATAAAATATAAAAAAAACTGTTAAGTGTTTTTTCCCCATGTGATACAATTGCTTTGCTTCTTTGTGAGGAATTTGAAAATGTACTTGTGTGATTTTGTATTCTTTAATAATGTATCTTATTTTATATGATATGCTGAACATCATCTTTCATTTACCATTAGATCATTGTTTTTAACTGTATCTCTTTCAATAGCTCTGTGTCTGGTATTTTGGGTGTAGAATATCAGAATTTAGGGAATTGAAACATAACTTCTCCCTAAAAATATTTATTGAAATCATAGAAAACACAAATGTAAATATTACCCAAGACACTCCCATGACAAAGTTACTTCTCTTTTTCCTGGCTTGGAGTTAGAACTCACAGAATGCATATGAAGTGACATTAGATATGAGATTAATTTGGGGTCTGATGTTCCTAAATTTGTTTTCCAACGTCCTTAATTAAGTTTGTGGAAAATGCTCTAAAAGTTTTTAATATTTTTTCTTCTTAAAATTCATTCCATGGAGAAAAATGCAAAGCTCACAAATGGAGTCATATAGTCATAAGAATTTAAATTGGAAGTTGATAGAGAATGAGCTTGGTCGACAGATGATGGTGACTCTTGGGAAACAATAGCCAAAGGCATATTCAACAAGCAGGGAAATCTTTGCATTCAATAAGAATCTGTCTTAAGGCAAGCAGCCAAAACAGAATGAATATTTCAGGAAGTATTAGATGGTTTTTATTTCCCCAAACATCATATTAAATGTCATGTTGGTTTTGGAAATTTCACCTTCATGTCTTACATTTGCATTTTTATTGTGAAGTTGACATCTTGTTTCTGAGAAACTTAGCAAATATTTGAAGAAAATGTTTTAAAAAGCTACATTATATTTTAATTATTACGAAGTATTACTAGAAGGGAGTATGTTCTCTCATGTGAAAGGGGAAAATAGGTATAGACATTTAATAAGATTTATGTGACATAAAAATAATGAGATCTGCTTTTTCGCATTAGGAAATGAAATAATTCATTTGAATCCTGGCGTGAAACATTTGCCCACTGAATCCCTTTCAGTTTACAGCTGAAGAGGCAAAGAACTTGAAAAGATTTAAATATTTAACGCAGTAAAGATACAATTTTTATTCGATATTTTATGTATTTACATTGCAAATGATATCCCCTTTCTCCCCGGCTCACCCCCTCTCCCCATTCTCCTTGCTTCTATGAAGTCCCACTTCCACCCACCCACTCCCACCCACCTACTCCCACCTCAACCCCTGACATTCGCATATACTGGGAAAATAAGTCACAGGACCAAGGGCTTCTCCTCCTATTGTTACCAGACAGCGCCATTTTCTGCTACACATGTGGCTGGAAACATAGATCCCTCAATCTGTACTCTTTGCTTGGTGTTTTAGTCCCTGGGAACTCTGCGGGGGTGAGCATGGAGTGTGGGGTCTGGTTGGTTCATATTGTTGTTCTTCCTATGGGGTTGCAAACACTTTCTGCTCCTTAAGTCCTTTCTCTCACTGCAACATTGGAGTCCCTGTGCATTCAGATAGTTAGCTGCAAGCACAGGATTTGTATCAGTATGCTCTGGCAAAGCCTTACTGGAGGAATCTGTATCAGTCTGTGGTCAGCAAACACTTCTTGGCATGAAAAATAGTGACTGGGTTTGGTGGCTGCATATAGGATGAATCCACAGGTGGAGGAGACTTTGGATGACATTTTCTTAAGTCTCTGCTCCATTCTTTGTTCCTATATTTATTCACATGATTATTTTGTCCCCTCAAGAAGGACTGAAGCATCCACACGTTGGTCTTCCTTCTTCAGTCAATTGTTTCTTCCATATTTTAAGATGTTGAGGTAATATTCACTTATCATTGAAAGCATACCATGTGTGTTTTTTTGGGATGGGTTTACATCATGAAGGATGATATTTTCTAGTTCTATTCATTTGCCTAAGGATGTCATAAAGCCATTTTTTTAATATCTGAGTAGTTCTCCATTGGGTAAATATACCACATTCTCCATATCCATTCCTCTGCTGAAAGATATCTGAGTTGTTTACAGCTTCTGAATACTATAAATAAGGCTGCTATGAACATAGTGGAGCATGTGTCCTTGTTATATTTTGGAGCGTCTTTGGGTGAAAACCCAGGAGTGGCATAGCTGGGTCCTCAGGTAGTACTTTGTCCAGTTTTCTAACAGCCATACTGATTTCCAGAGTGCTTGTACCAACTTAAAATCCCACCAAAAATGGAGGAGTGTTCCTTTTCCTCCACCTGAGATTTTGATCTAAGCCATTCTGACTGGTGTGAGGTGTAATCTCAAGGTTGTTTTGATTTGCAACCCTTGATAGCTAAGGATGTAGAACACTTAACTAGGTGCTATTTGGCCATTTGATATTCCTTAGCTGAGAATTCTTGTTTAGCGCTGTACCCCATTTTTAATAGGATTATTTGGTTCTCTGGAGTCTGACTCTTTAGTTCTTTGTATATATTAGAATTTAGCCCTCTATCGAATGTCGGATTGGTAAAGTTATTTTCCCAATCTGTTGACTGTCTTCATATCTTATTGACAGTTTCCTTTGCCTTACAGAAGCTTTGCAATTTTATGAGTTCCCATTTGTCAAATCTTGATCTTAGAACATAAACTATTGGTGTTCTGTTCAGGAAAATTTCCCCTATGGCCATGTATTCAAGGCTCTCACCCGCTTTCTCTTCTATAAATTTCAGTGTATCTAGTGTTATGTGACAGTCTTTGATCCACTTGGACTTAAGCTTTGTACAGTGCAATAAGAACAGATCGATTTGCATTTTTCTGCATGCTAAACTCCAGTTGAACCAGTACCATTTGTTGAAAATGCTGTCATTTTCCATTGTACTGTTTTAGCTTCTTTGTCAAATATCAAGTGCCCATAGGTATATGAGTTTATTTCTGGGTCTTCAATTCTATTTCATTGATATTTCTGTCTGTCTGTACAAATACCATGCAGTTTTTTTTATCACTATTTCTTTGTAATATAGCTTGAGATGAGGGATGGTTATTCCCCCAGATTTTTTTTGTTATAGCAAATGAATTTTCAAATTACTCTTTCTAAATCAAGAAAGAATTGATTTGGAATTTTAATCGGGGATTGCACTGAATCTATAGATTGGTCATTTTTATTATAATAATCTGGCCAATCCATGATGATGGGATACATTTTCATTTTCTGAGATATTCTTCAATTCTTTTCTTCAGAGACTTAAGGTTCTTCTCATACAGATCTTCACTTGCTTGGTTAGATTCACACTGAGATATTTTATATTATTGTGTGACTATAGTGAAGGGTGTCATTTCCTTAACTTCTTTCTCAATCTGTTTAGCCTTTGAGTCTAGGAAAGCTAGTGATTTGTTTGAGTTAATTTTATACCAAGCCACTTTGTTTAAGTTGTTTATCATGGTTTGTATTGCTCTGATGGACTTTTGGGGTCACCTAAGTATATTATCATATCATCTGCAAATAATTATATGTCGACTTCCTTTCTTATTTATATCCCTTTGATCTTCATTTGTTGTCTATTTGCTCTTGCTAGGATTTCAAGAACTATATTGAATAAGTAGGGAGAGAGTGGGCATCCTTTTCTAGTTCCTGATTTTTGTGGGATTGTTTTATATTTCTCTACCGTTAGTTTGATGTTGCTTATTGGTTTGCTGTATATTGCATTCACTGTGTTTAGGTATGAGCCTTGACTTCCTGATCTTTCCAAGATGTTTATCATAAGGGGGTGCTGAATTGTGTTAAATGCATTCTCACTATCTAATGAGATGATTACATGGTGTTTTTTTTCCCCCGTTTGTTAATATTGTGGATTACAATGATGAATTTCTATATATTGCACCATCCCTTCATCCTTGGGATGAAGCCTACTTGATCACGGTGAATGGTTAGTTTGATGTGTCCTTAGATTCAGTTTGTTAGAATTTTATTAAGTATTTTTGCATCTATATTCATGAGTGAATTTAGTCTGAAGTTCCCTTTCCTTTTATGGTCTTTGTATGGTTTTCATATAAGTGTAATCATGGCTTTAAAGAAACCATAGGTAGTATTTAAATTGGGCAGTGTTCTTTCTGTTTGTATTTTGTGTAATAGTTTGAAGAGTATTGGTATTAGGTCTTCACTGAAGGTCTGATAGAATTCTACACCCATCTAGTCATGGGCTTTTTATTGGTTGAGAGATTTTAATGACTACTTCTTTTTCTTTAGGCGTTATAGGACAGTTTAGATTATTTATCTGAAACTGGCTCTGTTCCCTTTCTTTAGTCTGGCTAAGGGTTTATCTGTCAGGTTGATTTTCTCAAAGAAACAGCTCCTGGTTTTGTTCATTCTTGTATAGTTCTTTTTGTTTCTACTTGATTGATTTCAGCTCTGAGTGTGATTATTTTCTTCCATCTACTCCTGTTGGATGTATTTGCTTCTTTTTGTTCTAGAGTTTTCGGTTATGCTTTCAAGCTATTAGTGTATGGTTTCTCCAGTATCTTTTTGGAAGCACTCAGAACTATATGTTTTCCTTTTACCACTGCTTTCATTGTATCCCATAAGTGTGTGTACAACACATTTTCATTTTCATTAAATTCTAAACAGTCTTTAATTTTTCTTTATTTCTTCCTTGACCAAGTTGTCATTTTGTATCACATCGTTCAGCTCCCGTGTGTATATGGGCCCTCCACTGTTTTTGTTGTTATCAAAAACCACCCTCAGTCCATACTGATCTGACAGGATGCATGGGATGCAATTATATCTAACTTTTTGCATCTGTTGGCACTTGTGTTTTGGCGGATTATGCAGTCAATTTTTGAGTATGTACCATGAGTTGCTGGGAAGAAAGTATATTCTTTTGTTTTATGATCAAATGTTCTATAGATATGTGTTAAATTCTTTTGCTTCATAACTTCTGTTAGTTTCACTGTGTCTCTATTTAGTTACTTTTTTCATATTAGTCCATTGATGAGAGTGGAGTGTTGAAGTCACCTAATAATATTGTGTCTGGTGCAATGTTTCCTTTGCTATTTATTGATGCTTCTTTTATGAATATGGATTCCCTTGCATTTGAAGCATAGATGCTTAGAATTGAATGTTCATCTTCATAGATTTTTTCATTGATTTCTATGAAGTGTCCTTCCTTATCTTTTTTGATAACTTTCGGTTGAAAGTCAATTTTATTAGATATCAGAATGGCTATTACAGCTTGCTTCTTGAAACAATTTGCTTAGAAAATGTTTTTTTCTTCCTTTTTCTCTGAGGTAGTGTCTCTTCACTGAGATATGTTTCCTTTTTGCTGCAAAATGTTGTGTCCTATTGATGCATCCAGTCTGTTATTCTATGCCTTTCTATTGGGGCATTGAGTTGAGGATGTTAAGAGATATTAAAGAATAGTTCTTGTTGTTTTCTGATATTTTTGTTGTCAGAAATTGTATTATATTTATGTAGCTATCTTCTTTTAAATTCGTTGAAAGAAGATTAATTTCTTGCTTTTTCTAGGGTGCAATTTCCCTCTGTGTGTTGGAATTTTCCATTTAATATCCTTTGTTGGGCTGGATTTGTGGAAAGATTTTGTGGAAATTTGGTTTTGTCATGGAATTGACACATCTATGGTAATTGGGGATTTTGCTGTATATAGTATCCTAGGCTGGCATATCTTTTGTGGGGGGTGGGGGTCTGCATGACATCTGCCCAGGATCTTCTACCTTTCATAATCTCAGTTGAGAAAATTGGTGTATTTTTGATAGATCTGTCTTTATATGTCACTTGACCTTTTTCCCTTACTGCTTTTAATATTCTTTCTTGATTTGTGCATTTGGTGTTTGAACTGCTATGTGAAGATACTATTTTTTAATAAGCCTTTGTCTGCCTCTCAGTTTGTATAATATTGCTTCCACTTCAAAACAGGAGTGCAGTTGGAAACTAATAGCACTCAATTTATAACATATGTACTTTTTATTTTCTCCAACACTCTTTCCAAGATGTCCAATTCCCCAAGCATAAAAATGTTGTAAAAGGGAAAAAAAGAAGAAATATATAATATGGCCATTGTATGCAACTCGAAAATTACATATTCTTCAAAATATTTAGTAAGCAATTCTGTTTCTTATGCTTCACTAAAATATTACCTCAAAAATTTTAGATCATATACTCAAGTATTTAGGATATAGGTATAACATGAATATGTAAATATTAAATTAAATAAAAAATACCTTCATTAAAAAATCCTTGGAAAAAATTAAGAACTTTACTTATGTTATTTTGTCACGTCAAATACTTGTTAGGGCAATGAAGGTGCATACCTTTAATCCATGATCTCATAAAGTAGAGGCATGTGGAACTCTGTAAATTCAATGACAGCTTGGTCTGCAGATTGGTTTCTAGGACAACCAGGGCTACACAGAGAAACCCTGCCTCAAAAAATTATAACAAAATCAAAAAGTTAAAAGTTGAAAATACTGTTTAGTCACAAGGCCAGTTACTTTTTTGTGTGTGTGTGTGTGTGTGTGTGTGTGTGTGTGTGTGTGTGTGTGTGTGTGTATGTCTGTGTGTGATACAGGTGAGAAGATGTAAAATTGAGTTGGGTACACTTGGCCCATATAAAAGTAGATGAGGAGTGAGGAGTAATGAAATCTTTGATCCCAGCCCTCCTGCAGCTATATTGGAAGTGTGAAAAAAATAATTACTAGGAAATCACAGGCCAGCTAGTCTGGCATATCCAGCAGCAAACACTTGACCTTGCAAAAAAATATGTCAAAAATGAGGACTGAAAACTAAGGTGGCACCTGACTTCAATATGAGTGTTATAGCCCTTATTTACCTAAAAGAAAACAACAATTCCAAATAGTTGAATTTCCTTTTTCTTATTAAAAGCTTTCAAATTCATATTTTAAAGATAGTTAATTTATTTTAAGGATGTATGTCTGTGTATATTTGTGTGTTTTTGTCTGTGTCTGTTTGCAAGTCAGCATAATTTATGTGTAAGTGCAAGCCAAAAGAAATGATCGCATCCTCTGAAACCAGTGTTACAAGGAATGTGAGCTCTAGGATATGGTACAAGAACTGAATTTTACTACTCTTAACAAATGACATAATGTTCTACCTCTTTTCTTTTTTTATTTTTATATAGAGAATTAAGTAATATATGATGGAGTAAATATACATTAGTCTAAATATTAGAATAGTGAAGAAATAAAATATCAAATATATTTTAAAATGTGGAATTTATTCTTGCACAGAGTACACAGGATATAGAGATCTTCGATTCTTCTTGAGGAATAACTTAATTTGAGAGACTGAAGGACACATAGAAAAGTTAGTTATATGGCTCACTGTTCAAAAAAATTAATTAACAAACAATCAGGATTGGGTGATATAAGACATAAATGTTCTTCAGGTTGACTCAATAGCACTTCATTATCCAAAACTGAGCAGTAATCTGTAGAGAATCTGAAGAGTCATTCCACATTTCTCAGAACCACTATCACTTTCTTATTAAAACCCAGATGTGTTTAAACCTTTCAATGTCTTACTGAAATTGTGAACTGCCATTCTATTTCATGCCTCTACTTGTTACATACTGATTTAACGGCCAGAGAAAACTATATTACGGATTGGGGATTTAGCTCAGTGGTAGGCGCTTGCCTAGCAAGCACAAGGCCCTGGGTTGGTCCCCAGATCCGAAAAAAAAAAAAAACCAAAACCAAAAACAAAAAAAAACCTATATTACAGAGATGACACTTATGAAGGTATTCTTTTCAGTTATGGAAAGGACTGTAGGAACGTTGTTTATTGATGTCTAGTACTTAGGTGGCAAAAGCTGCTAGCATGGAAAAGTTTGCAATTGCAAATAGATAATAGAGTAAATAAATAAAAGGGAGCTGTGCTTGTTTGGAATGATCCTGTTTTCATAAAATAGAATCAGGAACAAAGCACATATGTTACTTTGCAAAAAATCAGAATTTTAAGTTTATTTTTTTGTTTTGTTTTAACTTTATTAACTTGAGTAATTCTTATTTACATTTCGATTGTTATTCTGTTTCCCGGTTTCCAGGCCAACATCCCTCTAACCCCTATCCCTCCCCTTCTCTATGGGTGTTCCCCTCCCCATTACCGCCCTCCTTCCAAAAATCAAAAAACTAGGGGTTCAGTCTTGGCAGGAAAAAGGGCCTCCCCTACCACTGGTGATCTTACTATGCTATTCATTGCTACCTATGAGGTTGGAGCACAGGGTCAGTCAATGTACAGTCTTTGGGTAGTGGCTTATCCCGGGAAGCTCTGGTTGGTTATATTGTTGTTCATATGGGGTCTCAAGACCCTTCAAGCTCTTTCAGTCCTTTCTAAGATTCCTTCAACGGAGGTACCGTTCTCAGTTCAATGGTTTAATGATGGCATTCGCCAATGTATTTGCTGTATTCTGGGTTTGTCTATTAGGAGAGATCTACATCTGCTTCCTGTCGGCTGAACTTATTTGCTTCATCCATCTTATCTAGTTTTGTGGCTGTATGTGTATGGGCCACATGTGGGGCAGGCTCTGAGTGCGTGTTCCTTCTGCCTCTGTTCATAACTTTACCTCCCTATTCCCTCCCAAGGGTATTCTTGTTCCCCTTTTAAAGAAGGAGTGAAGGATCCACATTTTGGTCATCCGTCTTTAATTTCATGTGTTCTCTGCATCTAGGGTAATTCAAGCATTTGGGCTAATATCCATTTATCAATGAGTGTATACCATGTGTGTTTTTCTGTGATTGCGTTACCTCACTCAGGATGATATTTTCCAGTTCCATCCATTTGCCTATGAATTTGATAAGGTCATTGTTTTTGATAGCTGAGTAATATTCCACTGGGTAGATGTACCACATTTTCTGTATCCATTCCTCTGTTGAAGGGCATATAGGTTCTTTCCAGCTTCTGGCTATTATAAATAACGCTGCTATGAACATAGTGGAGCATGTGTCTTTGTTATATGTTGGGGCATCTTTTTTGTATATGCCCAAGAGAGGTATAGCTGGGTACTCAAGTAGTTCAGTGTCAATTTTCTGAGGAAACTCCAGACTGATTTCCAGAATGGTTGTAACAGTCTGCAATCCCACCAACAATGGAGGAGTGTTCCTCTTTTTCCACATCCTTGCCAACATCTGCTGTCACCTGTCTTTTTGATCTTAGCCATTCTCCCTGGCGTGATGTGAAATCTCTGGGTTGTTTTGATTTGCATTTCCCTGATGACTAAAGATGTTGAACATTTCTTTAGGTGTTTCTCAGCCATTCGGCATTCCTCAGCTGTGAATTCTTTATTAGCTCTGAACCCCATTTTTTAATAGGATTATTTGTCTCCCTGCAGTGTAACTTCTTGAGTTCTTTTTATATTTTGGATATAAGACCTCTATCTGTTGTAGGATTGGTAAAGATCTTTTCCCAATCTGTTGGTTGCCGTTTTGTCCTAACAGTGTACTTTGCCTTATAGAAGTTTTGCAGTTTTATGAAACCCCATTTGTTGATTCTATATCTTAGAGCATTAGCCATTGGTGTTTTGTTCAGGAAATTTTCTCCAGTGCCCGTGTGTTCTAGCTTTTTCCCCACATTTTCTTCTATTTTTGAGTGTATCTGGTTTGATGTGGATGTCCTTGATCCACTTAGACTTAAGCTTTGTACAGTGTGATAAGCATGGATTGATCTGAATTCTTCTACATGCTGACCTCCCATTGAGCCAGCATCATTTGCTGAAAATGCTCTTTTTTCCATTGAGTGGTTCTGGCTCCTTTGTCAAAAATCAAGTGACCATAGGTGTGTGGTTTCACTTCTGGGTCTATCTGTCTGTCTCTGTACCAATACCATGCAGTTTTTATCACCACTGCTCTGTAATACTGCTTGAGTTCAGGGACAGTGATTCCCCTGGTATTCCTTTTATTGTTGAGGATATTTTTAGCTATCCGGGTTTTTTGTTATCCAGATGAATTTGCAAATTGTTCTGTCTAACTCTGTGAAGAATTGGATTGGTATTTTGATGGGGATTGCATTGAATCTGTGGATCGCTTTTGGTCAAATGGCCATTTTTCTTATATTAATCCTAGCAATCCATGAGCATGGGAGATCTGTCCATCTTCTGAGATCCTCTTCAATTTACTTCTTCAGAGGCTTGAAGTTCTTATCATACAGATCTTTCACTTGCTTGTTTAAAGTCACACCGAGGTACTTTATATTATTTGGGTCTATTATGAAGGGTGTCATTTCCCTAATTTCTTTCTTGGCTTGTTTCTCTTTTGTGTAGAGGAAGGCTACTGATTTATTTGAGTTAATTTTATACCCAGCTACTTTGTGGAAGGTGTTTATCAGATTTAGCAGTTCTCTGGGGAACTTTTCAGATCACTTAAATATACCATCATATCATCTGCAGATAGTGGTATTTTGACTTCTTTTCCAATCTGTACCCTTCGATCTCCTTTTGTTCTCTGATTGCTCTGGCTAGAACTTCAAGAACTATATTGAATAAGTAGGGAGAGAGTGGGCAGTCTTGTCTACTCCCTGATTTTAATGGGATTGCTTCAAGTTTCTCTACTCAGTTTAATGTTAGCTACTGGTTTGCTGTATATGGCTTTAACTATATTTAGGTATGGGCCTTGAATTCCTATTCTTTCCAGGACTTTTACAATGAAGGGGTTTTGAATTTTGTCAAATGCTTTCTCAGCATCTAATGAAATGATTATGTGGTTTTTATGTTTTAGTTTTTTACATAGTGGATTACATTGATGGTTTTCCGTAAATTAAAGCATCCCCACATGCCTGGGATGAAGCCTACTTGATCATGATCTATGATTGTATTGATGTACTCTAGGAATCGGTTTGCCAAAATTTTATTGAGTATTTTTGCGTTGATATTCATAAGGGAAATTAGTCTGAAGTTCTCTTTCTTTGTTGGGTCATTGTGTGGTTTAGGTATAAGAGTAATTGTGGCTTCATAGAAGGAATTTGGTAGTGCTCCATCTGTTTCCATTTGTGGAATAGTTTGGATAGTATTGGTATGAGGTCTTCTGTAAAGGTCTGATAGAATTCGGCACTGAACCCATATGGACCTGGGCTCTTTTATGTTGGAGAATTTAATGAATGCTTCAATTTCTTTAGGAATTATAGTGTAGTGTAAATGGTTTATCTGTTCCTGATTTAACTTCGATACCTGGTATCTGTCTAGGAAATTGCCCATTTCCTCCAGATTTTCAAGTTTTGTTGAATATAGGCTTTTGTAGTAGGATCTGATGACTTTTTTGGATTTGCTCTGATTCTGTAGTTATCTCTCCCTGTTCATTTATCATTTTTTTTTTTAATTTGGACCCACTCTCTGTGTCCTCTCATTAGTATGGCAAAGTGTTTATCTAACTTGTTGATTTTCTCAAAGAAACAACTTTTGTTACTATTTATTCTTTGTATATTTCTTTTTGTTTCTATGTGGTTGATTTCAGCTCTGAGATTGATTATTTCCTACCTTCTACTCCTCCTGGGTGTATTTGCTTCTTTTTGTTGTAGAGATTTAAGGTGTGCTGTCAAGGTGCTTATATATGCTCTCTCCAATTTCTTTCTGCAAGGTGCTCAGAGCTATGAGTTTTCCTCTTAGCACAGCTTTCATTTTGTCCCATACGTTTGGGTATGCTATACCTACATTTTCATTAAATTCTAAGAAGTCTTTAATTTCTTTCTTTATTTCTTCCTTGAACAGGTTATCATTGAGTAGATCATTGTTCAACTTCCATGTATATGTGGTTGATCTTCCCTTATTGTTGCTGAAGACCAGCTTGAGCCTGTGTTGTCCCGATAGGACCCATGGGACTATGTCTATCTTTCTGTACCTATTGAGGCCTGTTTTATGACAAATCATATGGTCAATTTTGGAGAAAGTTCCATGAGGTGGTGAGAAGAAGGTATATCCTTTTGTTGTAGGATAGAATGTTCTATAAATATCTGTTAAGTCCATTTGTTTCATGATTCCTCTTACTCTGTCTAGGTTTTGTTTCCATGATCTGTCCATTGAGAAGAGTGCGGTGTTGAAAACTCCTACTATTATTGTGTGAGGTGCAATGAGTGCTTTGAGCTTCAGTATGATTTCTTTTACGTATGTAGATGCTCTTGTATTTGGAGCATAGATATTTAGGAATGAGAGTTCATCTTGGTGGATTTTTCCTTTGATGAATATTAAGTGTCCTTCTTTCATGTTTTTTTTTTTTGATGACTTTTAGTTGAAAATCGATTTTATTTGATATTAGAATGGCTACTCCAGCTTGCTTCTTCTGACCATTTGCTTGGAAATTTGTTTTCCAGCCTTTCACTCTGAGGTAGTGTCCTTCTTTGTCTCTGAGGTGTGTTTCTTATACGAAGCAGAATGCCCGGTCCTCATTTGGTATCCAGTTCGTTAATCTATGGTTTTTTTTTTTTTGTTTCGTTTTTTTTTTTTTGTTTGTTTGTTTGTTTGTTTTTTTTTTGGGGAATTGAGTCCATTGCCTTGGCTGGCATTTGTGTTCTCCTAGGGTCCTTATGACATCTGTCCGGGATCTTCTGGCTTTCATAGTCTCTGGTGAGAAATCTGGTGTGATTTTGTTAGGTCTGCCTTTCCATGTTACTTGACTTTTTTCTCTTATTGCTTTTAATATTCTTTCTTTGTTTTGTGCATTTGGTGTTTTGATTATTATGTGATATGAGGAGTTTCTTTTCTGGTCCAATCTATTTGGAGTTCTGTAGAATTCTTGTATGTTTATGGGCATCTCTTTCTTTAGGTTATGGAAGTTTTCTTCTATGATTTTGTTGAAGATATTACTGGTCCTTTGAACTGGGAGTCTTCACTCTGTTCTATACCTATTATCCTTAGGTTTGATCTTCTCATTGTGTCCTGGATTCCTGTATGTTTTTGACCAGTAGCTTTTTCCATTTTACATTGTCTTTGACAGTTGTGTTGATGATTTTTATGGAATCTTCTGCTCCTGAGATTCTCTCTTCTATTTCTTGTATTCTGTTGGTGATGCTATTATCTATGGCTCCTTGTCTCTTCCTATGGTTTTCTATATCCAGGGTTGTCTCCCTTTATGCTTTCTTCATTGTTTCTATTTCCACTTTTAATTCCATCACCTGTTTGATTGTGTTTTCCTCGAATTCTTTCAGGGATTTTTAAGATTCCTCTCTATAGGCTTCTACTTGTTTATTTATGTTTTCCTGTGTTTCACTATGGGAGTTCTTTATATCTTTTTTAGTCCTCAATCTTCATGATCAAATGAGATGTAAAATCAAGATCTTGCTTTTCTGGTGTGTTTGGATATTCAGTGTTTGCTTTGGTTGGAGAATTGGGCTCCGATGATGCCATGTAGTCTTGGTTTCTTTTGCTTGGGTTCCTGCGCTCGCCTCTCACACTCAGGTTTTCTCTGGTGTTACCTTGTTCTGCTATTTCTGACAGTAGCTAGACCGTCCTATAGGCCTGTGTGTCAGGAGTGCTGTAGACATGTTTTCCTGTTTTCTTTCAGCCAGTTATGGGAACAGAGTGTTCTGCTTTCAGTTCTGTAGTCGTTCCTGTCTACTGGTCTTCAGCTTTTCCTGTCGTCATGTGCCCTGTGTCCACTAGGCAGGTCACTTGGAGCAGAGAAGTTTGTTTTACCTGTGGTCCTGGGTCTGAAGATGCTCCTGTGGGCCTGCTCTGTGAAGGCGGCAACATGAAGGGCCTGCCCCACCTTTTCCTGGGGCCCAGGTGCACCTGGGTCCCAGATAGCACCAGGTGTTTGGAGTCAGGAATTTGGACAAAATGTAGTCTCTTCTGGCTTCCCAGGCGTGTCTGCCACTCTGAAGGTTTAGGTCTCCCTTCCATGTGATTTTGGTTCAGAGAGCTGTTGACCAGGTCCCTTCAGGTCCGGGCGGTGTCTGGACTTCCTGAGACCTTCCACTTGAGTGACCTATCTTCCTGTTCCCACGGGCCCTATACAATTTCCTCTTCAGCCAGGCATGTGGGCAGGGGTCAGCAGTATTGTTGTATCTTTCGCTCTGCAGTCTCAGGAGTGCCCACCTCTCTGGGCCATGATCTCTCTCTCCCAGTGGATTTGGGAGCAGGGAGCTGTGGGCCAGGATCAGAGAGGTTCAGACTCCAGGTAAAAACCCAGAATTGGGGATTGGGGATTTAGCTCAGTGGTAGAGAGCGAAGGCCCTGGGTTTGGCCCCAAACACAAAAAAAAAAAAAAAAAAAAAAAAAAAAAAAAAAAAAAAGATAAAAAAAAACCCAGAATTGTAAATTTCTATAGTGTGTCATTTTATGTTTCCTCTTAGTTTATAGTCATTGATGATATTCATTTGATTATTTGTTAGTTATCCAGGGTAGGACTTATGTTTGTTTTGATGTAGGCATCTCAAAATACTTAATACTTTTTTCTGGAGTACTTAATGTCAATACATAGAAGATTCAATTAATCTCATGATCTAGCCCTGTGTACATTTTGAGCTGTTGTTAATTTTTGCTTTTAATTTGGTGTTCCAGAAAAAATGTTTTAGTCTCTCATGATTTTTTTGTAAAATTTGACCGTATTAAACATTAGACAGTAAATGAATCCACCTGCCGACTTAGAATGAATTCATATTCAACTTCAAACCTTGAGTACACAGATCTAAATACACAAGCAGTATAGACATCTTCTTTGTTATGAACCAAATAAACTTATAAATTGGCTATAAATTCTGGTTTATGAACCAGCGCAAATTTCTTAACAAAATGTGCTGTTCCAGCACAGGTCAGAGCAAAATACTGCCAAACAAAATTGACCCTGACCTTTTAGATTTGTTTTGAAAGCATTGTCATGGTATTTTGCTAATCATATAGTGACTTGTATAACTTGAAGCTATCTGGCATTCGTTTTATTTTCTTCCGTAAATTCCTCATTATCACTATATTTTTATGAGTGTTTCATACATGACAATTTTTCTAGATATTTATCTACTTCTATAATATCTAACATGTTGTATGTTAAATATTGTTGTTCACCCCACCTTCCTTTCATTTTAGTGGTAGTGGTTATAATGTATCATTTTTCAACTGCTATTTTATTATGCTGAACATTGGTTATTTTAATAATTTTGCAAAGTTTCTTCAGTTCATTTGTTTTCTTTCTAGAGAGCAAGTAACTGGTTTCTTCTGTTTTTCATCTTTTATTTTAATTTTTTTCTTCATCTGTCTTTGTTTTATTCCTTCTGCTAACTTTTGCATATGTATGTAATTTATCTTCTAGCAAAATGCAGCTTCTAGAAGAAGTATTTTGGATTCATATCAAAATATAAATAGGCTAAATGGAAGACATTGAGAAAGAGAGAAAGGGAGAGAGAGATTATATTCAAATAGAGATAAAAAGATAATTGCCCTTCCAATTTAAAAAAAAAAAAACTAGAGTAAATAGAGGGAAAAAACTTGAAAAAATTATATTTACATGTTAAAAGTATATATTAGGCTTTACATACAAATTATAAGTACTTATATGGTTGAAACTTCAGAGTTCCAAAGTATATCATGAAAATAAATCTTAAAATTTAAAAATTTTAACCTAAACTCATTATCAGGAAAAGTATCTATTTGTTGCACACATTTATTTTCTACATATTGTGCTTATGAACAAATTACGTTAATCAAAATTGAGACAGTATTCAATTTTCTTAAGAATTGCTTCTTTTTTTTTTTTCAATAATGGATACTTTTAAACTTGTTGGAGGAAGTGTGTCACTGTGGGGTTTGACTTGCAGTCTGTCCTCCTAGCTGCCTTGGCGATGCTCAGTCTATTCCTGACTTCTTTTGGGTGAAGTTGTAGAACTCAGCTCCTCCTGCACCATGCTTTCCTGGATGCTGCCATGCTCCCATCTTGATGATAATGGACTGAATCTCTGAACCTGTAAGCCAGCCCCAATTAAATGTTGTCCTTTGTAAAACCTACATTTCACGGTGTCTGTTCACGGCAATAAAAACCCTAAGTAAAACAGAAATTGGTGCCAGGGACTAGGGTATTGCTGTGATAGGCCTGGCCATTCTTTTGTTTGGAAGAATGTGGATTTGAGGACTTTGGATGTGGAAAGCAGTAGAATGTTTTAAATGGAGCTTAATAGGCTAAATTAGTAGGAATGTGGAAGTCTTTTTTACTGAGAGTGCTTTGAATTGTGCAGACCTGGCCTAAAGTTTCAGAAAAGAAAAATTTAGGGTATGTGTTGTAAAGACTGCTTTTGTGGTATTTTGGTGAAGAATGTGGTTGCTTTTTTCCATTCTCTGAAGAGTTTGCCTGAGGTTAAGGTGAAGCTGTTTAGATTTATTACTTTGAAAAAGGAAGTCTCAAAACAGTCTGGTGTAAATTCTGTTGTGTGGTTACTAAAATTCTCTTATAAAGAGCAATTTAATGAAAAAAATAGAAGTTGAGAAAGGAAAAATACAAAATATGGTTCAAGTGTTAAAGGGATACCAGAAAGTGAAATGGAGCTGAATCCTCTGTTCAATGATATTAAATTGAATTACAAGAGTAATGACCTTGGGGAAAGTTTCCACCCAGCTAAATTAGCTCTTAGCTTGAGGCAATTTAGTACAAATCTTTACTTCTAGGAGGCAAGTATGCAGATCTCTAAATCCAAGGTCAATCTACAGCAAGATCTAGGACAGCAAGCTTAAGGAGTGAAGGAGTTAAAAAGGAAGAAACTCCTAATAATGTAATAGAACATGGGGGCCATGTTCCAGATCCTGAAAGCAGAAGAACTCAGCAGCTTCAGCTGTGTGTCTCTGGCATTATATTCAAGAGGAGAAAGAGACTACTGGGACAATTGATGCTGGTTAAGTGTAGCTAAGAAAGATCACCATCACTGTGGTGAAATCCTCTGGGAAGTGTTTTTTGAGAGCTGTGTTCCAAAGATTCCAAGGTTGTTCCTCATTCTGTGGCTGGACTTATTAATGTGTAATAAACCAGGTGGTACTGGTTTTGAAGTCATGAAGGGGTCATGAAGAGCAGCTGAGGCTGGGTACTGTTGAGAGATACAGTTTTAAATTAGCTCAAAACTCAGCAACAGGAGCTGATACAGAAAGACAGATTGTTAAAAATGTGAGACAACTGGTACAGACTCACTGACACTTTGCTTGTCACCGGACAGACGTCAGTATGTGAGTAATGGGTTTTGTTCTGCCCCTGTGATGTTTGTTCAAGCCCCATTTTGCCCTCCAGCCATTTTGTCCTGCAGAGAGTATTCCAGGAAACCGCCGACTCAGCCTTACAAGATGTGTTTCAGATGCAGAGGCCTCATCAACTCTGACAAATATTTACCCTAAACAACAATCAAGATCTGTTCTCAGGAGAATGAGAGCTTGAGTTTTTCCCTCATTTAAACCCTAGAGTCTTAAGAACAATCCTGTGACTTTGAGAGTTTCCTCTTGTGACATTTTTGGTATTTCCTTTTGACATCCCCCTCATCTCCTGGAGCTTGTAACTTCTTCCTTTAAAAAGCCCTTCTCCCAGACACTCGGGGTCGATACTTCTGTCTCCTGTGTGGGATACATGTAGGCCCCAAGATCTCCATAATAAATCTCTATAATAAACCTCACCTTTACGTATTATATCCAAAATGGTCTCTCTGTGTCTGGGGTCCGTGACTTCCCAAGACTTGAGTAAGGGTCTCCCTTCGGGGATCTTTCACTGTGACAGGCCTTGGAAGCCCATTGGTGAAAGTACAGCCTCAGTTGCAATTGATATCCCAGGACTGAAGGGGGTCAGGCAAAGAAATTGAGGCTTGACACCATAAATAGAGCCTAAGAGAGGCTATTGGTGAAGCCTAGATGCAATGGAGGGCCCCAGAGTATTGGAGATGCCAGTAATATGGGATGAACACCAAGAGTAACAGCAACAGTGTAGTGTGGATCCACCTGAAGCTTAACAGCAACAGAGGGCAGAGCTGGAGAAGTGAAGTCAGCCCTTTGGAGGATCATGTGTGGATTCCAGACATTGAAACAAAATACCAGTAAAACTGTGATAGAGACTCAAAGATGTTAAAGATGCCAGAGCCACGGGCTATCTGTGGAGAAAAGCAGCTAACAGGGAGTGGAAACAGCCCAGGAGAAAGAAGTTTGTTGCAGTCAAAAAGATGAAAAAGGAACTGAAGATCTGAAGTCCCCTTTGACATCAGACATGGAGATGCAGAGTTTGGAATTTGCACAGCTGTTACCCTGTCTTAATTCAGGGATTACACTTAAGTGATTGGATGGACCTTAGAAGAGACTTTGAACTTTGGACTTTTAACATCATTGACACTGCTATAGACTATGAGGATGTTGGAAGTTCAACCAAATGTACATTTTTATTATTATGAATTTAGGTATGGCTTCCATAGACTTATATGTTTAAACAAGCTGATGGAGGCCAGGGAGTGCAATGTGATAGTATGCATATGCTTGACCCAGGGAGTGGAACTATTAGAAGGTGTGGCCTTATTGGAGGAAGTGTGTCACTGTGAGAATTGACTTGTAGATCCTCCTCCTAGCTATTATATTAAACTATGAAACAAAAGACCATTCACTCTTGAATCACATAACACATTGGTTTCTTTTTACAGCTACCATGGCAGCCAAGAAGATATTAGAAGAAATCTTCCAAAGGTCTGTGGAACCCAAGGTAATTATATTGGACAACAGTCCTGTTTTCATTGCCAAGGTACGCCAGGGTGTGGCCAGGTATTTAGATGTTGATTGGAAATTCTACAGACCTCAAAGTTCAGGACAGGTAGAGAGAATGAACAGGTAGAGAAACCCTGACCAAATTGACCATGGAGACTGGCACAGACTGGGTGACGTTCCCTCTGTCCTGCTCTCTTCAGAGCAAGAAGTACCCCTTTCAGATTCAGCCTTACCCTCTTTGAGATCTTATATGGGGCCCCAGCTCTGCTGACTGTATTAAATGATGTAATTGAACCAACATGTTATATCAATAATTATTTATATGCCAAGCTAAAAGACCTACAGGTGATACAGAAAGAAGCCTGGTCACAGCTGGCAGCAGCCTATGCCTTCGGGACCCCTGAGACATCTCACCATTTCCAGGTTGGAGACCCGGTCTAAAACAACATTGAGTCCAGTGACTCGAGCCTTGCTGGAAAGGACCATGCCTGGTGCTGCTGACCATCCTGACAGCTGTCAAATCACATAGCTGAGTACTAGCTGTTGGGGCTGGGAGCTGAGATCTAGAGGAACACACAGATCTTCAAAAAGCTCCCTGGACCTGCATGTCAGTTAAGTGGAAACATCAGAAATGTGACTTGGGGGTTGCTGCAATGCTCACTTGAAGAGTATGCTTTGAAAGCAAGAATTTTATGTTTGCTCTGGGTTCCATCAAGATGGGTTCCTTAACCATATGTGTGGGGTAGTCTATTGCAAATGATGTAACATTCCCTTATTATGAAGGCATTGCATATGTTAGTACTCCTAACACTTCTTGGGTCTGTGCCTCAGGGATCACAACCTGTATAAGTTTAGAAGTTCTAAAAGGCAGTCATGACTTTTGTGTGTTGGTTCAGATAGTGCCCAGATTGGAATCCTGATGCTAAAGACATAGTAAGACACCAAAGAGGGTTTGGAATTACTCTGGCAATTATTTTAGGACTGAGTATAGGTGCTAAAGGGGCAGCTACTGGACATCTGCTATTGCCCTGCAACACAAGACTTACTGGGAACTGAGGGCTGCCATTGACTTAAATATAGAAAGAGTAGAAAAGATTTTTAGCTGACCTCCAAGAATCCCTACCTCCCTCACAGAGGTAATCCTTCAGAATGGGAGAATAGACCTTATATTCCTTAAAGAAGGAAGTTTGTGTGCTACACTAAAGGAAGAATGTTGTTTCTACCTAGACCATTCTGGGGTTGTTAAAGATTCCATGACCAAAATGAGAGAATGTTTAGCTAGCAGACAAAAGAGAGAGTCACCAATGGTGGTTCGATTCCTAGTTCAGTAAGTCCCCCTAGTTCACCACATTGATCTCCACCCTCCTGGGACCATTACTTATTCTTCTCCTTTTGGTCACTTTTGGACCCTACATTCTTATTCACTTAGTAACCTTTATCTGAGAATGGATAAGTTCTCTCCAGGTCTTGTTGTTAAGACAACAGTATCAGACCATATCTATAGAAGATAAATTGTGATTTCATGGTTGAAATCATCCAGAAGAAATAGGGGGATTGTGGAGTCAAATTCCACAAGCTACACCCCTCCCCTAAGAAAAATCCCCCTGCTGGGAAATTACACTAGTTACACCTCCTACACAAATTTGTGGTTTTATGACCTAGTTACACCCTCTCCTCATGGTTCTATGACCAGCAGGTGGTAGTTTCATGACCGATCTGACCATCAGAGACATTCCAACGTCCAAAACCACAGTATTTCTCCAGGCACCAAGGACAATGTGACCATGATGTGGACCAATGAAGTTAAAGGGCAAATGGGTCCAACCAATCCTTGTGTGCCTTGATGTACCCATCCCCATTTCTGTGGCTTTTGTGGTCTTTTGCTTAAAAGTAGCATATATCTGTAGGATGGGGTTCCTCTCCTTCTTCTCCCACTTGAAGTTTGAGGAACCCTGGCACACTGGAATAAACCTCTTCCTGATTGCATCGAATCTCGACTCTGGTGGTCTTTGGGGACAAATGGATCTTTGGTGATAGTCCTTTTTGTCCAAGATTTTCTCAAATAGTTTTTGCTAGAGATTCATGAACTATTTGCAAGTGCCTTTGTCTTTCTGCTAATCCTTCAGTTTCTACCAAGAAAAAAACAAAAATTAAAAGAAGTCAATCAAAATTCATTGTAATAGAAGTATTCTGTGCTGAAATCAACATTAAAGTTTGCACTTCTGTCATGTTTTGAGAAATGCCCTTATATCAAACTTCCATAAACAACTCCTCACACTCTTCCTAGTTATCTTCATACTACCACTTAATAAGAAAGACCTGTACAGATGACATTGAGTTTGATAAGTAGGTTGTTTTGTTGTTTTAGTTGTCTTTTAATGAAAAAATCATAAATGTGCAGAGTATTTCAGTACTGTTTTCAATGCAAGAATTTTGTCTTTCTTACGTTGCTTCATGCAATGCAGTTTGTTTATTTAATTTACCACCTCTGCTTAGGATTTAGAGATTCTTCATCAAATTCATGGAGATGTTAGACAACCAATCACCAAATTTGGACGAAATACCATCATTCCCCCTTTTTAAAATAGGATTACTAAATATATTCAACTTAATTATGAGGAACGTTTGGCCATATATTTGGAAAGTATATTTTTATATAAGTACCATACAATGATAGACAATAAAAAGTGCTCACCTTTTCTTAAGTTTTATAAATGTTATACAAAATATGAATACAATTCTAAAATATGAAATGTTTAATTAGGCAATTGTATTATTCTAGGATTAAATTAATCTAAAATTGGATGGTGAGATGTCTCATTAGGTTAGAATGTTTAGCTTAATAACTGATGACCTGAGTTTCAAACTTAGGACTGTAATGGTAAAAGAAGGCCACCACTTTCACAGTCTGTCCTAACACAACCACAGGAGTACTAGGACACTCATTTTCCCCATCCATATGTTCCATACTCATACACATAAAGTAAACTTTAAAAGGTATTTTTTTTAAAGAAAGACAAATGTGTGTTGCTACTGAATAAATAGAATCAAATAAGAGAGGGGTGTATAATGATTCAGAGACATACCAAAGATAAGATGGAATATGAGATATAACAGAGACAGAGAATGAATCATATAATGTAGTATACAAATGAAAAACATGCAATAAGAATGCTTCCTTAAGTTTAAATTTCAAGTATGCTGAAATTTACCCAAATTCAAAAGAGAACATATAAAATAAGTCATATTTGACTCTTCATTTCAGGTAAAAAGTAACCAATGTGTTATGTGATTCAAGAGTGAATGGCCTTTTGTTTCATAGTTTAATATAATGAATAGTTGAAAATCACAGTTTCTCTTAAAGATTATGGTTTATATCCTCCCTCAGTAATCCATAAGAGAAGACAATTCATTTTCTCCAAAATTATACCAAAGAGTGTTCTCCAAAATGAATTATAGAGCCTAATAGGATTGTTTATAAGAGCTACAGAAGGAAGCTCATCACTGAAAATGTCTATTTCTATCATAATACTATATGTAGTTTTTCTTTTCTTTTATATGGGATGTCGAAATATTCATTTATATACTGTCAACCATCATGATAAAATGACTTACATTTTTCATGGGGTTGGGGAATTAGCTCAGTGGTAGAGCACTTACCTAGCAAGCGCAAGGCCCTGGGTTTCGGTCCCCAGCTCAGGAAAAAAAAAAAAAAAAAAAAAAAAAAAAAAAGTCTTACAGGGGACAACACTTAATGAACCAAAATGTAGACAATGTGTGACTGACTCCGGATTGCTCATCCCTAAAAGGGATATTTATACTTCTCTTTCCTCCTATGGCTTTCGATCATTTAGGATGAGAGAGCAGAATGTCTTAAAAGTCACAAGTGCCAGCCACTCCTGAGAAATCTTATTGAATTTTTTATGTCTTTCAGTGACAAAGGAATCTGGATCTAACTGCCTTTCTCCTAAGAGTTTAAATAGCCTGTTCTGAATGTGTTCCTCTTGAAAGCTGATCTTTTTCACAGAGGAAAAAATGCTCAAAGAAGTTATCCCAATGACAGCTTCCCTCAACATATGTCACAAAATGGTTACTTTATCCTTTTCCTATTCAAAAACTAGAAGTTTTCCTATCGCTGGTCTTCACGGGATGAAATATTCTAACCAGTTAAAAGGAGAAATTTGTAAAAATATATAGGCGTTGACCCTAAAATTAGGGGGGGAGGGAATAAAACATAAAACAGTTTTGACAGTTTTCTACATGTGTATAATAAATAATATGAATTTTCATCCTTTCATTCTCATACTTCTCCTTTTCCTTAGTGTTTTCTTTCTCTCAATGAGACCACCATCTGCTGAAAGCAGTGACAACCTCTCCCACAAGCATTATGTCTTTCAAAATCCATGTGCAGCCACTTAATTGTCCTTACTCCATCAATTTCTATCAATATGCTCTTATTCTTGAATTTTTGTGAGAATTATTAGCCATTTGAATAACATGGAATGTTTGAGGATTAGCAGATCGTTTCATTTTTTAAAAATTTCTTTGAATTCTGCTCTCATTTTAAGGCTAAACAAATGGACTTACAAAACTATGGATGTAACTGATTTTATAGCATAGCATGATTGTTTAGTGTGCACAAAGCCCTAAGTTAAAATTCTGTCACCATGCATATCTAGCATGGTTGTGAAGACTACAATTTCAGTACTTGATGGGTTGAGACAAGAAGATGAACTCATCACTAATACTTGGCAGGGAAATCTCTAAGTCCTGTAGATCCTTTTCTGATCACAGAGGATCTGCCTTTTTGCATCTGCCAGTATCAAAAGATTTCTCTCTCTTGACTGGTTCCTGTCACTGTCTGTAGCTTTTCTGTGGAGATATCACAACTCTAAATCTCCAACATCTTGCAGTCTCTAAAGAAATTTAGGCTTCACATTTGTGGCTTCACACACTGTTCTCTTAAGACTTCAGTATAAGAACCCCCCCTAGCCACACTCTGGCCTCATTGAATATTTTTAATTGAGAGTAATATTTTATACATCTTCCACCCCTGTGTTCTTCATTAACCTAAAAAAATAGCTACATAGATATCATTGCCATGTTCAAATACCAAGTTGTGATTCAACCCTAGTAGCCCTCAATAACATTGCCAATAGCTTTGATTTATATTGTTTTGTAGTATAAACATGCTTAGGCCTTTATGTTTGTGAAGTTGCAACCTTAGATGAGTGGAGGCTTGCTTTAAGTACTTGCTTCCCTTTATTCCATCATACATCAGTGTTTAACTTAAACTCCTTATCTATTTTAGCACAAGCTTTGACTCCAATATTAGTTTCTCTGGTTATCCTCTTCTTTTTAAACTGTACATGTTCTATTTGTTTTACTTGCTCTAGTTTATTATAGACCATCATAAGAGGGATTAATAGTATCAGATCTCTATAACCCAGCATTCTTCTCTAATGTCTAGTCAAACAAGTCCTTCTCCTGCTTCCATCTATTCCATGTATAATCTTCAACTCATCAGATTTACTACAGGCATGGCTGCATTGCACTGTACTATATTTGCTGCTCTTACATTCACTTCAATTTTCAAGACATTTGCAAAGACATATTTTGCCTCATCTAACACACAAACCCCTTTCATCTTACACCCAATTCTACACCTGGAGAGATCTTAATTATTCTTTTCTATACAGTCAAATTAATCTTTCTGGTTCTTCCCTCTTCTAGCGTTCCCAAATTCCCAGATGATGTCCCACTTGCTAACATTGAACCAGTATATGCTTATACACTTTTACAATACCTATGTTCATCTCATTTAATTTCTCATACGAAATCTCTTGTCCTAACCTGACTCAGAGATATCGTTTTTACCCCTAATCTCCTCTGTCATTATCTTACAAAACAAAAGAACACATTCCCGTATCTCACTGAAAAAATACAAACAATATTAAGACCAAGGCAGTAATTTACTCACTAAGTACCAAAATCATATAAAAGTATTTATCATTGGAATTTCTTGGATGAACCCTTGGCCACAGAACTTTTAAAAATAAACATAACATCATCAAACATTTAAAGATGCTTAAAATCGCTCCCTACATGAAGAAAGCTCAGTGAAAATAAAGAGAATAAACTTAAGGGCAGAGACAATCAAGTTGTGTTTAAATTACACAAAATTAAGGCTGAACAAGAGGAAAACATTCAGAAATTAAATACATAATTTAACAAGAAGATAGAAGTATTGAAGAAAACTCGAGCTGAAATAAAGATGAAATTAAAAAACCAGTACGGCAACTTGGAAACTGAAATAATAGCTTTAGAAATGCAATAAATAAAGCAGCAGAATCCAGGAATAAAATATAAAGTAGAAGATAGAGACAAAATGAAATAAGAAAATTTAAAAAAAAAAGTAAAGGAACAAAGAGAACATATGGAACACCATAAAAAGACCAAATTTTTGAATTATAAGGAAGGATGAGGGAGAAGAATTTTATAACAGTGGTCTATACCAGATTTTTAAAAAGATCACAGAAGAAAATTCCCCGAACAAAGAAAACAATTACTATACCGATAAAAGAGCATGCAGAAACCCAATAGAAGTGACCAAAAGGAATATATCCTCATGACATAAGTACTTAAATCAATACGTACAGAGACCAAGAGAAGTACATTTTTAAAATACAAGAGAAAAAAAAATACCACAAATCACACATAAAGTAAAACTCAATATATTTCCTAATTTTTCAGCGAACATTTAGGAAATAAGAATTATTGATTATTTTTAAATCAAAAAGCCCATGAGAAGTAAACTATATTAATATAAACAATAAAATGTTCCACCATAGTTAAAGAAAGAGAATCATTTCATAATCTAAATATTGTAAAATTATTATACTCAACAAATCAAATATAAAAAAAATAAAGGAAACACTATTATTGACTGAAAAGAGATAGTAGTATATTGAATATATTGTAAAAAGAATATCAAGGTTATAATTACTAAAATATAAGAAATGAGACCAAAAATACCATCAGCATACTAAATTACTCAGTGATTGTAATTAACACATATATGTTGCTTTGAATAAGAATAGCCTATACAGACTCATGGGTTATAGGATAATGTTTGGTCTATAGGGAGGGGCATTATTAGAAGCATGGCGTTGTTGGAGTAGATATGGTTTTGTTGAAGGAAGTATATCACTGTGGGGTGGGATTTGAGGTCTTATATATGGTCAAGTTAGATCAAGTGGGATAGTCTTATTCTTCTGCCTGTAGATGAAGATGGAGAATGGTTAGCTACCTTTCCATCATCCTGTCTGCCTGCATGCCACCATGATTCTTGCTGTAACAAGAATGGACTAAATCTATGAAACTGTAATCTAGCTACAGTTAAATGATTTCCCTTGTAAGATAAGCGTTTCCATAATTGTAGTATCTCTTCAAAGCAGTAGAAATCCTAGCTAAAGCAGAGTTTGGTACTAGGTCCCACTGTGGTATTAATGAGATAGACAGGACCATGATATTGTTTTGAGAAATATTGGCTTTGTAACTATGCGTTGTAAAAGCACTTAAATACTTTAAGTGGAATTAAAGGAGCCATTCAAGAAGGAAGAGGAAAAAAAGAGAAGCTGAGGTTTAATTGAACTGTGGGTTCCTGGGCAAATGGGTTTCAGAAAAGAATGTTAGTTTGTGGCCTAGAGACTGTTCTCGTAAGATTTTGACAAGTGTGGCTGCTTTTTTGGCTTTTTCTGAAAAGATTGCCTGAAAGTAAATTGAAGTGTTTCAGATTAATTATATGGACAGCCAACATATATTCCAAAAATATCTTTAAATATTAATGGCCTCAATTCTCTAATCAGAAGACATAGTCTGGATTAATAGATTAAGAAATAAAATCTATCTATATATTTATTACAAAAAGCCATATATTAGTTAGAAAGATTGGCCTTAGAATAATTGGAGGGAAGAATTACTCCACTCAAATATGAATAGGAGGGAAGAAACTATTACTGTTCTACTGTTTAAGAAAATAAATATCAAACTAAAACTGTCTACATAATAAAGAGTGGAACAATTCATTCTAACCAAGGGGATAATTAATAAAAATTAAATAGTCCCCCGAGATTATATACATCAATCTCTGATACAGCAGATTTCATTTAGAAAAAAGATACTACTGCATTTCAATACCCAAATTAATATCAACCAAACAATAGGAGGTGATATTAATACCCTCACCCTTTTCTTCTATTAAATAGACCATCTGGACAATAATCAAACAACAAAAAAAGTCCAAACTCAGTCAATGGGAAAAAATGATAAAAATCAGAGCAGAGATTATAGAAATAAAAATAAACAACAAAAAAATCTAAAAACTGCTTCATCGAGAAAATAAACAAACTTAGCCACACTAATCAAAAGAAAGGAAGTTCATCTAAATGAACAGAATGATAAGTAAATAGAGAAATTGATCACATTACAAATAAAAACATTGATGAGTCTATAAGGGATATTATAAAAACCCATACCCCATTAAGTTGGAAAAACAAACAAACAAAAAATGTAGTATTAGATTCCTCCAAGTAACAAACATTAAAGGAAAGAATGTTCAACAAGTTAAATGGGTCCAGAACAAATGAGATTGAAACTAGTACAAAAGGAAAAGAAAAAAAGAAAAAAAAAACTTTTGGGGAAAAACATTAAATAAGTTCAGGGTCAATAAATATGAAGCAAAATCAACTCTAACACCAAAACCAAGTAAAGATACAACAAAAAGGATATCACAGCAATATGCTTGATTAAATGAAACTCAAAAATATCAATAAAATACATGCAAACATAATATAGACATATATCCGAAAGATCATTTACAAGGAGTAAGTGGATTTTATCCCTGATATACAAAAATATTTCAACATTCCCGTCAATAAATATAGTACACCACATAAAACCATAAAGATATATATTACCTGATCATCTCAATAGTGTAGGAAAAAATCTTTTGAAAAAAATCCAACATACCTTTATGATAAAGTTCATGAGAAAGAAGAAGGAATACACTAGAGATATGTAAAGAGATACCTGCAGCCAACATTATCCTAAATTTAAAAGATAAGTCAGTCCCAATGAAATCACAGAAGAAACAGGTTTCTGCATTATCCCTAATTCTTTTTATTTTTGTCATGGAACTAATAGAGGGAGGAATAAGGTAAGAGAAAAATGTTAATGAAGTACAAATAGGAAAAGGAATGAAATTATCCCTATTCACAGATCACATAAAATAATACCTGTGATTTCAAACATTCTATCAGAAAACTTTTAGAAAAAAGAAAATCTCAGGAATATCACATGATACAGAATCAACACGCACAAACCAATATCTTTGTATATTACCAAAAAACCTACAAATATAGGTCATGAATGTTACCATTCTGTCTAAACTCCATCCCCACAGTTACCAGGCAACAGCCAGGTATGACTATAAAGGGGGCTGTTTGCCCCTTCCCCACTCTCTTGTTTTCTTGCTCTCTTGGTCTTACTCTCTGTAAAACCTGGTCAGCCCTACTTCCAGTAGGTCCCACTCACAAAAAGATGGAGATGGAAATTGATGAAATAAGCAAGAGGTTTAATAATACAATACACAGGGGTGACCCTGTAATCAGGACAGAGGTGACGCCAAAAAGCAAAGGCCCACACCCTTTATAATGTTTCAGGTTATGGCTTTAGGTTACAGCATGAGTAGGTTATTTCTCATTGGTGGGGCCTATTACTTTTTTAATTTATTGCCACCTATTGTCCTTTGAATTCATTGGAGGCCATTGGTGGGGAAATAGCTTTGGCATGCAGAGGGGCTGGTGAAGGACCCTTGGTAAAGGCGGCTAGCTCATTTCCTGGAACCGGGTGTTATCCTAAATTCCACCTGGTATTTGCCTACGGCAAACTTTGTCCTTAAGTTTGAATCTTACATCTTGTCCTGCTTTGTCCCTTCTCTCCACATGTTCATGGCTGGCCTCTACTCTTTGATTCTCTTCTCCTTTTCTCTCTCTCTCTCTCTCTCTCTCTCTCTCTCCTACTACCCTCTTCTCTCTCTCCCCCATCTCATGCCCTGAATAAACTCTATTCTATACTATACCATCTTGTGTCTGCTCCCTCAGTCGGAAGGGATTCCTCAACAAGGGAGTGCAAAGTCATCCCTTCCCCCATAGCTCCATAGAACATACCCTCCTTTTATCTTTTTATAAACACATCAATGCACACATTTCATTCACAAAATAAAATCACTACAAATAAACATAATCATGAACGAAGTTTTACTGTTAAACTTTATACCATTGTACAAAGAGGCAGAGATAAGAAAGTAGAAAAGTGCCCAATATTGGTAGAATTTTTATTAGGAAATTAACATTTTACAAAAAGGCATTCATAATTTCAGTGTTATCCTAATCAAAATCCCCATCTCAGTTTTCACAGAAGTAGAAAATCTATGCTAAAATTCATAAAGAACCACAAAATATCTGGATAGTCAAAAGAGTTTGAAGCAAGAAGTATAATACTTGAGGGATTACTATTATAGATGTTCAGGTATGTTACAAAGCCATGGTCGTAAGAGCAATATAATATTGGCACAAACAAACAACCACCACCACCAATATCAACAGTAACAACATCAAAAGACATGTTAACCAGTAAAACAAAATAAAAGATACAAATATGAGTACATATTATTTTAGATATTTACTATTTTACAAAGAAAGAAAAAGCATACAAGGAAGGAAAAACACATCTCTACAAATTGTGCTGTGAATCCTGGATGTACACATGTAGGGTAATAAAATCTGTTATCTGTATAAAATAAGAACTATACCTATCATCTTGCAAAAAATTATCTCCAAAATGGATGAGTATCCAAAGGTGCAACCTGAAACACTGAAGCTGCTCTTAAAACACACAGTCAATATATTTCTATATGACACAGAGGTATAAGGACAATTTGAGTAGAATACATTTGAACAAAACCCTAAAGCCAATTATTGACAAGTTGGAATTTATTTTAAATTTTTCTAGACAACTAACAAAGATAGCACTATGTTGAAAATAATGTTCACAAATGGGAGAGAATCTTTCTCACCTATACTTCAGATAGAGGACTAATATCCAGAATACAGAAGGTATTCAAAAATCGAGTGCCAAAGGGGAAACAAACACAAAACTGACTCCTTGAAAATGTGGGCCTGGGACCTAAACAAAGAATTCGTAAAAGAAGGATATATGTTACCAGTACACAGACAGACAGACAGACAGACAGACAGACAGACAGACAGACACACACACACACACACACACATCCTTCTCTGACCTCAATACAAACACAAAGGTGAATGCTCCTGCATATACATAAGACACACACACACACACACACACACACACACACACACACACACACACACACACACACACACCAGACTTGTAGACCAATAAAACACATTGCAAATATGAGGAAGAAAAGTTAAAAATATGGTGAATGCAATTCAAACCTTTTGAAATTTCATTTTATCCCAGTCAGATGAACACTTCTACTGACTTGTGTCAATTTTGCAGAGCCTTGTTATCGCTGCTGTATCAAGCTACTGCTACTGATTCATGTTTGCTATTTGCAATTGGACTGAACTTCTACTGATCAATATTTGGTGTTTACTATTGCTAATATCTTGACAATGAAGAAATTATCCATTTTGTTACTCATATTGAGTCATGCAGGTTCGGCTGTTACATTAGCTCAAGAAAATGATGGAAATTGAGTAATGTCTAACAGGAAATAAGGTAGGTATCCAAAATTTTCAGGAGAAACATCATAATAATGGGAAGGGTATAAAGGGGAAAAAAAAAGTTTATCACTTGGCAAAAAGCCAAAAGTAGAAAAAAAAAAAGAATCAACTAGTAAATATCCTACTTATCATTGATACAACCAAGTTTTTTTACTTGCTGATAGTAACCTCAGTACTAACAAATAAATGACATAGGGCAGATGGTTGTTTTCCATTTTACAGAACTTTGAAAACAATGGTATTTGCACAATTGACAGTTACTCAGTGTTGCATTGTTCAAGTGCTTGAAATTCTAAAAAAGCAGATGGTGTTATCACAAAATTATTGGAAATAATGTAAATTATGTGGCTACATGAACAAATTAAGAGTGATAATTCTCTTAATATGTATCCAATACTCCTGCATATATATCCAATAAGATGAAGCAATTCTTACTTGTCATAATATAAACCATGGGGCTGATATATCACACAATATCACATGATAGCCAGTTATTGAAGGGGCCAACTGTACATTAAAAGAGATCGTAATTAAACAATGGTTATTGACAATGAAGATTGGAATTGGCCAAAGAAATACTTCTAAATAGATCTACAACCCCCAAGTTCTGGAACGATCTGTCTCCCCTACCTTTGAATGGTGGGCTAGAAGGGAGCTTGAAGAATTTAACAACACTGAATAAAGTTGCCTTTGAACAATCTAAGACTAATATAGAAAATTAATGTGTTGTATTTATATATTTAAACACACACACACACACACACACACACACACACACACACAAATTTTATCCTTTGGTTTGATGTGCACAGTAGTACCCCAGGCTTTAGATCTTCTTTTATTTGGTGACTAGGGAATACCTTATCATGTACAATGTTGCCATCTTTATATCCTATCAAAATGTGATTTGCCATTTCCTCATATTATAATTAAATTGAAATTAATTTATCATCACATAATATAGCTTTGAGAGGATTTGTATGTTATCTACATCACATAAAGCGCTTAAAAATATCCTGTTCAGTCTTCATTGAATTTATTCATTTTCTTCACAGAAGTTTAACAAAACATTGTTTTTTTTCTTTTTTAACCTTATATTAGCAAGGTGTTAGAAACCATATTCTTGGACACTTGTATAAAGCATGCTACCTGAAGTTGAATTCTATATTTTTAATGAATCTGGGATACAAATACCAACAAATTACAAGACATCAATATTGGACATTATTATACTTATGAATTATGATTTCAAATTGATTCCTTTTTCTTTACATTTTTATATGCTTCTGGAAGCAACGACATTAGAACATTTCATTTAACATTTCAAATTTTATCCTTATAAAATTTTATTCACAAAGTTCTGATATGCTTTCTATATCTCAGGTAATCTTTGCCCCAATTTCCCATAACATCCTCATTTTGAATAAACCCTCATCATTTTTTTTTCTTAATGTATCTCTTTTGATGAATATTCCTTGTGTGAAATTCTTTGAGGTAATTACTGGAAAATGTTTTCTACTTTTTCATTTTTTGTAGTTCTTACAAATCATAATCCTTATTATTAACATAATGGCCATATCTGTTCATATCAATGAAGGACTTTCTTACAAAAACTCAAGTAATTTTCAGACCCGTTCCAACTCAGTATCTCTCTTGAGTCTCTGTGTTTGTATATGAGTATACTTATATTCCTATGTTCATGACACATAAATTTAAAGGCTAAAAGGCATCCCAATGTATTATTCTTCAGGCACTGTTCATTTTTTCTTCTTTCTTTCTCATCAGAATTATTTTTACGTTGGCAGTTACTAGTGCGTCTCCTTATGGATTTTATTTATTTATTTATTTATTTTTTTTTTATTAACTTGAGTATTTCTTACTTACATTTCGAATGTTATTCCCTTTCCCGATTTCTGGGCAAACATCCCCCTAATCCCTCCCCACCCTCCCCCCATTGCCGCCCTCCCCCTACAATCATGTTCCCTGGGGGTTCAGTCTTAGCAGGACCAAGAGCTTCCGCTTCCACTGGTGGTCTTACTAGGATATTCATTGCTACCTATGAGGTCAGAGTCCAGGGTCAGTCCATGTATAGTCTTTAGGTAGTGGCTTAGTCCCTGGAAGCTCTAGTTGCTTGGCATTGTTGTTCATAAGGGGTCTCGAGCCCCTTCAAGCTCTTCCAGTTTTCTCCAACTCCTTCAACGGGGGTCCTATTCTCAGTTCAGTGGTTTGCTGCTGGCATTCGCCTCTGTATTTGCTATATTCTGGCTGTGTCTCTCAGGAGAGATCTAAATCCGGCTCCTGTAGGCCTGCACTTCTTTGCTTCATCCATCTTGTCTAATTGGGTGGCTGTATATGTATGGGCCACATGTGGGGCAGGCTCTGAATGGGTGTTCCTTCTGTCTCTGTTTTAATCTTTGCCTTCTCTATGCCCTGCCAAGGGTATTCTTGTTCCCCCTTTTAAAGAAGGAGTGAAGCATTCACATTTTGATCATCAGTCGTGAGTTTCATGTGTTCTATGCATCTAGGGTAATTCAAGCATTTGGGCTAATAGCCACTTATCAGTGGATTTTTTTAATATTGTTACTGGTACTTGACACTCATGCTTCCAATATTTATCTCCTTCTCTATCCTTAATAGAGCCCTCCCCTATTTTTATTTATTATTTTTTCATTTTCTCCATTAAATCACTTATGTCTCGTTATTTCTATTATTCCCCCAACCTCACCTTCTCTCAGCAATGCTTTCAAAGGGATTTTTATGGTAAATTTTTAGGGGGGGAGTGTGGAAGCAGGGTCACACACTGCTTGGCCCAGATGTAAAAGATGGCTGAAAAGTAGCTGAGTCAAAGCATCTCTTTCTTTCTTTCTTTCTTTCTTTCTTTCTTTCTTTCTTTCTTTCTTTCTTCCTTCCTTCCTTCCTTCCTTCCTTCCTTCCTTCCTTTCTTTCTTTCTTTCTTTCTTTCTTTCTTCTTTCTTTCTTTCTTTTTTTCTTTCTTTCTTTCTTTCTTTCTTTCTCTCTCCTTTTCTGTCTGTCTTTCTCTCTCTCTCTCTCTCTCTCTCTCTCTTTCTTGTGCTTTTTCTTCTTGCTATTGCCTCAATTTAGGGATTTAAAGGACTTATAATCTTACTCTCAAGCCCAGGTATTTTACCTTGGTTCTGGACAGAACTCAGATCCTCATGAATTCGTATATTCTATCTATCTATCTATCTATCTATCTATCTATCTATCTATCTATCTATCTATCTATCTTTTGACAAAGCCCATCATTTCTACCTAGAGAGTTAATTTTCTCGAACAACTTCATAATTTTTGGTTCTTTTTTAGACAAGCATACAAATGAAAATATTATCTCATTGACAGTATAAAATGACTACAAACATAGTGGCTATAATCAAGAAAAAAATCTGCTCCTTATTTTCTGTTTTTAGACAATATCTCACTAACCTATCATGAAGGTATTCTAACATGTAGATGACACTCTGCTCCCTAGACCTTTTCCAATTCTATATGCCATATCCATCTATACCACATGGCCAACATACTCTACTTTGATTAGCCAACCCCCTTTTCTCATGGTTGGCATCAGTATGATCCTTGTGATTTCCCCCTCTTATTCTTTATAGTGTTTTCTTCTTCCAAGTGTTTTGTTTGTTTGTTTATTTGTTTGTTTGTTTGTTTTCTTTTGTTTGGCTGTGTTGTTGTATCTTACAAAAAATGAACCAGGTATAGTATAGAGCAAGGGTTGTCTCAGTAGGTTCACTTTGGATTAAGTAAAAAAAAACCATCAATGACAGATTTGATCCAATATACAAGGCCTAGGAAGCAAACATTTTATGAAAGATTCTAGCAATTCATCCGCTTTTTCTGTTATTTTTAAATACATAACAACCAATAGTCATTAGCTCACACTTTTTAGCAAATATTTCCTGAACAATGAAGATGCTAATTTTATTGGGATGGTATAAGGACAAATAGATGATTTCTTAAATCTTTATGATGATGCTACAAGAATTCCTAAAATTATATCAGTATTTATTAAGCTCTTTTCTAAATATTTTATATGTCCTTTCATATAGTCAAATTGCAATGAGAACTTTACCAGTCTTTAGTGTCATTTTACATAGAAAGCAGGTAATCTCCCACTCAGAGCACATTCCAAGAGGTTGTAGAACCATTAACCAATGGTCATGAAAAGGGAACTAAAATTTTATCATCGATGCTATGACAGAAGATAAAATATTGACTAGGTTTACGTACACAAAATTCCACTGATTACTTAGCTATGGTTTTTACCTCTCCATAAAACCCCTGAAGCTGTGATAGGTGATGCAGATTTACCACATAATTACTCCTAGTAGATATACATGTAAACAATATCTGGTGCTACTTTCTTATTTGATTGATGATTTGAATTTATGTGTAAACTTGTGATGAACTTTTTATCATTTGATCATGTATTCTGAAAGATGTATAAGTACTGAAGACAAAGAGAAGAAGACTTTCTCATGTACAAACTCTCCTTGTCACAGCTTTTCTTAGCATTATTCTCCTCTTCCCTTCTTTATAGCACTCCCTGTCCTGCATACAAACTTTCTCCCCATTTCCCCCATTTCTTAAAGATCTTTCAGAGAAACTTTTAACAACTTAGAAATACATGCTAAATTCACATTTCAAAGTGTCCCTTTCTTCCTCTGACTTCAACTATCACATTGAATGAACTGTCGAATTTCTGCAGAGATAGAACAAAGACTACTTTTCTTAATCCCCTGCTCTTTCAGGATGACATACTGAAGTTTTTGTTCCCAGAGGAACTCAGAGGCTTGTCTGCTACAGTAGCAAATAATTTAGATATATAAAATGTTTATACAGCAACCTTAAATATCTCATAAGACAAAGTCTTACCCTCATATCATGAATGACATAATCTTATCCCAACTAGTGCTTACTTCCAGCTCATCTGCCTTAAGAAGAACCAAGGATAAGAAAGCAAATGGCAGGTATGATCTATAGCAGAGGGGAAAGGGGAGAGAGTGGGAAAGAGGTTATGGAGAGATGAAACTTATAGAACAAGAAGGGGCAAAGTTA
Organism: Rattus rattus; assembly: GCF_011064425.1. Classification (NCBI taxonomy): domain Eukaryota; kingdom Metazoa; phylum Chordata; class Mammalia; order Rodentia; family Muridae; genus Rattus; species Rattus rattus. The sequence goes on from NC_046163.1 coordinate 94,055,524, forward strand.
TGAGAATGGAGAGGGGACAAAACTGCCTTCATTATAGCAAACCAAGTCTACCTGGCTGTTCCCGTTGGGAGGAACACAGAAGGAATGCTAACTTTCTCCTGTTTTGTTTTAATTTAAAAAAGGAAAAACAAGAAAGAAGCGATAGGAAAACAGGAATAGGGTCATCATGACCTTTAGCTATTTCCTATTGATTTTGTGGTCCTTTGACTCTGGTAAACTTGAGAAAATGGGAATGATGATGTTGGCCCAGTCTTAGGAGAGTTGGCTGTTTCATTGCTGTCCATGAACTGTGGAACCATCTGAGTGTAGGAACGAGCCGGTATAGTAGATCTGTCTATGTCTGTGAGAGTAGATTAGAGCATCTGTGAGTTACTGGTGCTCTCTTGGATGGAGAGTTTGAGTAAATGCATAGATTTGACAAGAGGCTGAAACATGCACACACACACACACACACACACACACATACATACATACACACTACATATATATGTAGAGAATAAATTTAAGATGTATTTTGGGTGAAATTGTTTTCTTAGATGTACATTTAAAACCTTCAGGTCTTGGTGGTTGGGGGTGAGGTAAGTCCCAATCCTAGGGATCAGGAAAGGAATTCCATCTTCTGAAATAGGTGGCAAGTGGAAACATATGCTATTAATTGGCAGGTGCACTTACTTTTATAATCTGTTTGGTTCATGGAGTGTGGTTCCAGGAGCTTATAACTTTGCAAAAGGGAAACATTTCTTAACTGCATAAATAGCTGTAATACGAGCTCAGGGATAATACAAATGTTCATGGAACAAAATGAGCAAGGAGGGATTTTTCTTTCTGTCGAGGATAGTACATGGCAAGGATGTGGGGAAAGCAGAATACTCCTCCATTGTTGGTGGGCTTGTAATCTTGTACAATCACTCTGGAAATCAGTCTGGCACTTTCTCAGAAAATTGGCTATAGTGCTACCTGAGGACACAGCTATACAAGTCCTGGGCATATATCCAAAAGTTGCTCCAAAATATAACAAGGACACATGCTCCAATATGTTCATAGCAGATGTATTTATAATAGTCAGAGGCTGGAAAGAACCCAGATGTCCTTCAACAGAGGAATGGTTACAGAAAATGTAGTGCATTTACACAAGGAAGTACTACTCAGCTCTTCAAACAGGGACTTTATGAAATTCTTAGACAAAGGGATGGAACTAGAAAAGTATCATCCTTAGTGAGGTAACCCATTCACAAAAGAACATACATGGTATTCAATCACTGATAAGAGATATTAGCCCAAAAGTTCAGAATAATCAAGATACACTTCACAAATTATATGAAGCTAAGGAAGAAGGAAGACAAAATGTGGATGCATCAGTCCTTCTTTAAATTTCTCTTTTTGTGAATATTTTATGTATTTATATTTATTTTTTTAAGATTTATTTATTTATTTTATGTATGTGAGTACACTGTAGCTGTCTTCATACACACCAGAAGACAGTATTGGATTCCATGACAGATGGTTGTGAGCCACCATGTGGTTGCTGGGAATCGAACTCAGGACCTCTGGAAGAGCAGTCAGTGCTCTTAACCGCTGAGCCATCTCTCCAGCCCTATATTTATATTTCAAATGTTATCCCCTTTCCCTTAGTCCTTCTTGGAAGGAGGGAGGGAAGGATACACATGGGAAGAAATACAGGGACAAGGAAAAAGAGTAGAGCAGAAAATGAAGGAAAAGTCATCCAGAGACAGTCGCACGTGGGGATTCATCCCATAATGCAGACATCAAACCCATTCTCTGTTGCTGATGAAGAGAAGTACTTGTTCATATGAACCTGATATGAATATTCTCCTGAAGGACTCTGACAGAATCTAACTGATACAGATGAGTATGCTTTTAGCTAACCATCAGACTGAGCAGGAGGAGCCCAGTGGAGGAGTTGTAGAAAGAAATGAAGGAGATGAAGGGGTTTGCAACACCATAGCAAGAACAAAAATATCAACCAACCAGACCCCCTGAGCTCCCAAAGACTAAACTACCAACCAAACAGTACACATGGGGAGAATCATGGCTCCAGCGGCATATATAGCAGAAGATGTGATGACATCGTCTATCATAAATGGGAAGAGAAGCCCTTAGTCCTATGAAGACTGTTTCCCTAGTGTTGGAGAAAGCTAGGATGTTGAATGGGAGTGGGTGAGTGGGAGGGCGAGCATCTTTATAGAAGCAGTGGTAGGGGAGATGAGAGGGGGGGATTGGGAAATAGGATAACATTTGAAATGTAAATACATAAAATATCCAATAAAAAAAAAGAAAAATATTTTTTAAGTTCACATTTAAAAGACAACTAAGGGAAACTCAAAACCTTGATCTTGTAAATATCATACTTGACCATACAGTTTAGCATGAGAAAAATCTTAAGTCTGTTATTAAAAGAAAAAATCAAAGAAAACTTAGCTTTTAAACAATTATAGCTGATAGTATGTATTAATCATGAGAAACATTTTAAATTTATAGTTAAAAGATAACCAAATTATTTAAAATCTGAATGTGTGATTATAAAAGTTGGATTGTATATTGGAATGTTTTATTAACGTTATGAAAATTTATAAGAACTACATTGAGGAAAAAAATATGATTTTAAACTCTTCAAATCACAATTCAACAGTAGCATAAATAGGAGAAGTTTGAAGTATTTAATCACTGGAAACTGAATTTAGATAATAAAGTAGCAGAAGATTGGGTCTGTAAAAGTGTTAAATCTGAACTTGTGTATCATTTATTGTAAAGCTTGTAAGGCAAACCTATCTATCCTTGACAAGAGATCTGACAGTCTTAGCTAGTTAACAAATTGACTAAGGAGCAAGTGGTGGGTTATCTTTGGATAAGGAGATAGAAATCTGTGTTCTAACTGCAGTTAGAACATGTAGAGCTGTGCATGTAGTCAGAAATCTGGGAAGAATAAATTAAAATCTAGAAGGCACGTATTAAGTAAAATGACAGATATTTGTCTATAGTCAAATACCTAAATCATTTTCCAAGGTCCTGTGGTCTGCATCACAACATTGGCAGAGGCAGTTTGGACATCTGGCCCAGAAGTCAAGAAGGTTTTTTCTGTGCACAAGATTTATGGGAAAAAAACTGACTTACTTTGCCTTAGGCAATATAAGACATGCAGTTCTTCAAGTATCCTCTGTTTGAATACACTTTTGGCCAAGCACTGTCAGTAGGCAGGGAAATGGAGCAATGTTTTTCAATGTTTTTTTTATATCACAATACAGGCTGTCTTGTCATTGTGTTCATATCTTTTTTGAGATCTTGGAAGGCCTCACTGTTAGTCTTTGTGGTCTCTGTCTGACATTATAAGCTTAAACATTATCATTATATTTAGTGGACTTCTAACAAGGTTGACAAATAATATCTATTAAGTATGTCTGGCATAGACAACTTGTGTTTGTTTTAATTATTTGTTCTGTATAATATCCAGCTAAAAAAGTGAGTATATTATACTTAATAATAATAATTCCAGTAGTAAAAAGGCAAATGTACAAAAGTAAAATTAAAGATCACTGTATTTTAGCCAATGATCTTTAACCTTTTTACTTCCATTATTCTTTAAGTTAATATTGAAATAATTATTTATCAATCTATGATTTAAAACATGAAAATCTTATCATAAAAATATCTTTGGAGACCTTAAGTCAGATTGTTATACAGACTGGAGGCAGTGAGTTGGGAACTGACCATAAAAAATGTGGTGGATGGTCATGAGAGTCTTTAACCAAGATGGTGTTGAAGCTACAGTAAGCCATGTGACCACTCTTTGTTAAGATGCTGCTGATGTCACAACTCTACCTGGAGAAAAGTCACATATTTGTTATATCTAAGAACTAAAATGCAGAAACAATAAACTATCAGCAGTAGTAAATAAATAATGAAAAACATACATTTTGTCTGGCAGACAGAGTGTTATATGAGGACATCTCTCCCTGTCCCTGGGTGCAGAGCATTGATGGGTAGGAAGTTAAGACCGTCTTCTGGAGCAATCAGGTGATTGTAGTGGTGGTGCACAATGCTATGCAGGAGTGTTGGGCTGGAGAATGAGAAGGCTGGATTCTTTCCCAGCTTGAACAGGTCTACGCTGAAAGGCTAAACTGCAAGCTGGTGAGCAGACAAGAGAACAAACGGTGGAGTTAAGGGGATGGGGAATTGGGAGCAAAGGAGAAGAAAATGAAGTGGAAAGAGAATGAGGGGAAGGGGAAATCTACACAGAAATCTTTCCATTTTTCAGGTCACTGATGATTTGTAATTTTTTCTTTTTGTACTTTTTTTTCTTTTTAATGTGGCTAAGCTCCTATATAGAGTTATTCCATAGTCAGCATTGACCTCAAATTTAGCCTGTGAATTTGACTAGGAGATGTCCCTGAAAGGAGCCTAGAATTAGCAGTGAAGACATATCCATTCTTGGAGTGAGTAGAAGTTATCAATTACCCCTACCACCATCCTGAGGAAAAATTAGTAACTAGAATGAAGGAAGTATTAATCTTACCTTGGTGTCCCAAGGGAAAATTGATAACTGGTATGAAACAACCAGCCAGGAGAGATTTATCAAGTTATCATGCATAATCTAGTGGATAACTTAGGGAACAGTACCTGAGCTATAGGGCTCAGAGCCTGAGGTAGAAAGGTTTGCCTAGGCCTGGACTAGAATTTTTTTTCAGCAGCATGAAAGAGAGAAGCCAAGGGAGAAAACTATGTTGAGGCAAGAAATTTAGACCATGAAAAGTGGAAGCTTATGAATTCACCAATGTTTATAGGAAAAGTTTTAGAGATCCAATGGCTGGAAAGTCCATATGTCTGCAGGGAAAAATGAACCTCTGTAACATGTATATTTATAAATAAGAGTTGAGGAGGAGGAGCAAAAGGAAGAGAAGTCAGCCAAGAATACATGGTAAAGAAGGGTGAGGGAAAAAAAAGAGGAGACAAAAGGGTTTAAGGGAGAGAAGAAAGTGAGAGAAAGAGAAAGGAGAGAGAGAGAGAGAGAGAGAGAGAGAAAGAGAGAAAGAGAGAGAGAGAGAGAACAGTACCAAACAGCCTTTTTTTTTATAGCAAATCAAGCCTACTTTACCATTGCCAGATAACTATTGGGCAGAGAATAGAAGGAATACTAACGTGTATCATTAGACGACATGTCGTAATTCTGAAATATCTCTACATTCCATCTTTAGTACGCATTAACAATTCACTTTCCACTTCAAGTTTCCCATGAAGTCTTATAATACAGATTTGAAGAATTGGATGTTGTCATTTGGGAGAATGCTATAAATATGAATTTGTAAGTACTAACAAAACTTGAATATGTGTGTAGAATTTCTATGATAGGTCTCTTTTCAATAGAAATGTTTATGATGAATCTCATTGACAATGTGGGAAGAAAAGTCTTGGGCCAAAGCAAGTCTTCTAAGAATATACACTTCTGGTGTGTGTGGATTCTGCATAATTATTATGCCAAAATTTATCTACTTTTTTCTTTATCTACAAACGTAAGAATACCATAATAGACTGCTTCTTTAATTATATAAGCTGTGTGTAATGAAAGTTTCATTCCAAGGCATTATAATTGAAAATTATAATGTCTATAAAGTGAAAAGCAAATGTATACTATTACCTTGTTTTTTTTCTGAAATTTTAATTTGTTTCTCAATTTAACAAATCTAGATGAAAATGGACCCTATCAATATAACTACTGTAAGTCCAAATATTGCCTCCCACATCATGGGAATACCCATCTCAGACAGTCATAGTTTTTTAAGCATAATCCCCAGAACTGGTGAAACAGGGCCATGGTCCAAATTTTGGGATTGAACCCTGTCACTGAGTTAAGATTTTCAGTTTTTATCTCAGTATCTTTAATTTTTTATTTTTATTTTTATTGGATATTTTCTTATTTACATTTCAAATGTTATCCCCCTTTCCAGTTTCCCATCCATAAACTCACTATCTCTTCCCACTTCTTCTATGAGTGTGTTCCCCTACCCATCCATCCACCACTTCCTGCCTCCCCACCTTGACATTTCCTTACTGTAGGGGTGCGGTGGGGTGAGGAGGGAGGACAAAGGGCTTCTCCTACATTAGTGCCTAAAAAAGCTATCATCCGCTACATATGCAGCTGATGCCATGGATCTGTCAATGTGTACTCTTTGGATGGTGGTTTAGTCGCTGGGAGCTCTGGATGGTTGATATTGTTGTTCTCATGGGGTTGAAACTCCTTCAATGCTCTATCTCCTCCAATGGAGACACCATTCTTAGTTTAATGGTTGGCTGCAAATATCTTCCTCTTTATTTGTCATACTCTGGCAGAACCTCTCAGGAGACAGCTATATCAGGCTGCTGCACTTCTTGGCATCAGCAATATTGTCAGGTTTTTGTGGCTTTTATTACCCAGATTCACAAACTTATGTGCAAAGTTTTCTCACCAGTCAGGATTTAGGAATAGGAGAATTTCTTTAGTAAAATGTGTATGCTGGACATTTATCTTGCTTTCATGTCCTAACTAGTCTACCAGCATGGGGCTTGTCTAACATTCATGTATTAACTTGCCAAGTAGGATGTCAGTTACCCACTTGCATATCTCTTTCTGCCAAGACAGTTTTTATAGAGGTCTTGGGAACTTAAACTTTACTAGATCATTACTCAAAATGGAAGTCTTATTCCAAATAGATTCCTATATTGGTACAGGTTCTTTTTTATGTTGGGTCCATCTGAGGGGCAGCATAAAAAAGGAATAACATAAATATTATTCATAGGTGCAGGAATTAATATTGGGTGATTTAATCAGAGCCAAGCTTACTGATAACCATACACATCAGTTCTCCTGACTTTTATCATGACTGGTTTCCAAGGACACTGGACATAACAGAATATATAATCATTCTTGATGTTAGAAAGTTTTTTATAAATAGTATAATTATATGAGGAGGTTTCCTTATAGTGTCAGTTTAGTCAGGAAGTTATTGCCTAGACCTTATCATTTCTCCTCTGTCTTAACATTCATTAGGTCATCTACTATATACTCCTGATTTAGAATACCCCTTTATTTGGTAGTATTGTAGTCCTTCTCAAAAATATCTTAGTGTACAACAGTTACCACTTAAAAAGATGTTGAGTAATTTCAGAGTTAACATGTTTTTCAACATTCTCTTCACCTAAAAAATACTTTATTTTATTATAGAAATAATTTAACTAATGTTGATATTACTTATATTTTTGCATCTAAAAATTTGCTCATGTAATAAAAGAATATAAATAAATTACATATTATGTTAGTGAATGTTGATAGTGTGAGTGAAAATAATATTTTTATGAATCACATGCATAATGAAAGGTATTAGAATATAGAATAATATAGCACAGTTATATTTGTGCTAGAGAACATTTAAAAGTTTCATTGAAAAGCATCTTACTACACTAATATGAATTGTTTTTAATTGATACTTTGCTAGTTGATAATTTCAATTTACTAAAACACATTGTTTCCAAGACATATTACTTGAGTTGTGGCTTCTGTATATCATTTTCTTTTCTTTAGTTTTCATTCCTGAATTCAGAAACTCATTATAGTAATGCCAAATCACATTAAAATCCAGGGTGGATCTTTCTATTAGATCTGTCATGAAATATGCTACACTTATATTTCATTCCAGAAAATATCTCTACCTCACTATGTCAACCTACAAGGTTGACGCACAAAGAGTTGATCAATATTAACTATGACTCTTTAATCCACTGATTGGTGTCAAATCAAGTATACTGTAACAGTAAGGTGCATTTCAATTTATTTGCTCCCCAAGGACCAAATATGGGTATCTGTCAAGTACCTGGCATGGACCTCAATTAGAACAATTTTTCTTCTCTCTCTCTCTAGTACTTATCTCAAGTTTTCTCCATTCTTAACTTGAATATTCCACAGCTGGAATTTATTGAACTCTCCGTCTCAGCCAAAACATACATGGTGTGGATTATACATATTTATGGTTACCATTAGAGTTGACCATTGATACTTGGGAGTTTTGCTATTTATATATCATTTTATCATTGGAATTTCATTAGATGAGTAATAAACAAGTTGTGTGAACTCTGAGATTAACAAGAATAGGAAGTTTAGGAAGTTTCATCTGACCTCTGTTTTATAACAAATGATAATTATCAATTATCATAATCGCTTTCAGAATGAAGATAAGACATACATACTCCCTCCTGTTTGTATAGTATGCTCAAGTCCTTATTTTCTTTGGCACCTATATATAGTGAATGATACAATGAACTGATATCTTATGGAAACCTTAATTAGTTTTCAGCAATTACACCATTCTGACTTCAGCTTCTCTTATGTCTCTCACCTTTCTCTCTCTCTCTCTATATATATATATATATATATATATATATATATATATATGTGTGTGTGTGTGTGTGTGTGTGTGTGTGTGTGTGTGTGTGTGTGTGTGTGTTTATATATGTTTGTATATCTCTGTGCATGTGTGATGACCTTCTGTGTTTGAGATCTGTGCTTGTTTGTATAGGGAGACCATAGAAAAGACCGCCTATCTTAAGCAAAATCCACCTTAGTTTGTACTTAATTCCTGTTTATTTGACTTTTTGTTCACAACAGGATTTCGCGGTCTAATCTTGTCTGAACTGGAAATCTCTATATAGAAGTCTTGCCTTAAACTCAGAGATCGAACTGACTGTGCCACCTGAGTGTGATTGTCCTCCCCAATGGGTTCATGACCCACATGTTGAGAAATGCTGACCTAGACAATTATCTTCTAGATATGCAAAATATATGCATTTCTAAATGCTTCCTTCTAGGCTTGCCCCATGCATTTCAGCTGGTGTTTCACCTCTATGCCACTGACAGTGTCTATAGAAGTAAGCTATAAATCCAAGTTCAAAGAATAGAGTTTCTGGTGATGACAAGAGCTCACATCTATAAATCCAAAGCCACAAATTGCAGTTTGACTACCAGTCACACATTTCAACAGGTTATATTAAGTCAAGTTCTTACATGACTGGAACAAAAGAAAAAGAAATAGCTGCCAAAACCAATTCTTAAACAATCCTGTCAAATTCTTAAACAAACAAACAAAAAATGGTTACAATGGTTGGAACATCTGGGCAGTTGTAAAAACAGTTTTATAATATTTTACAAAATTCTCAATGGATGTTGTGTTGTCACCGAGAAATATTCTTCTATTCTTTTAATTTCTGAGGGAGAGATTGATCCAATTTTAGAGAATAAAACCGGGACTTGAAAAACAAAAAAATATTCAATTTGCCATAGTTTTGGAATGAAGATCAGGTTTACTCACACAGAAATAGGCTACCAATTCCATGAAGATCTTTGTTATTTTTTGTTTTTCTTTTTATATTTTTCTTTTTGGATATGTGGTAATTTACGGGAATATAATGTTGGCAAAAGTAATGTGAGTATTGTTGAGCACATTTTAGAATCTATAGTGATAAGAAAGTATACTGGCTGTGCATATCAAGTACTATGAAGTCTGTAAAAAGGTTAATTTTAATGTCAACATGATACAAATTACAATCAACCGAGTGGGTAGCCTTGCTTTAAAAGGTATTCTGATTCATTTTTATGTGGGAAGGTCTATCCAAATTGTTGACAGCATTATCTTATTCAGTTAAAAGAGAATTTCAGATGAAACATCCTTTGCATTGAACACCCCCCTCTGTTATGGAGTATACTGGTCCTGTTGTTGCTTTTGCTTCCTTTGCTGAGAGTAGGAATGATCTCTTCTAAATGGGGAGCAGGGACTCCATAGAAAACTTCCTGGCTCCTAAAGCCAAACTCCAGGGACCCAGCCTTGGCGATTGAGTTGTCAGCTCTACCCGTGCTTCCCTAACCCTTAGTCAGAGGTGGTTCTTTGGGGATTATTCTTACTCTTGAGGCACACAGTAACAAAAACTACGTAATTGCAGGCTCTCAGCTTCTCCTTTTGTGATTTTTACTGTATAGCTGATTCAATAAATTATTGTTCGACTCTGACATTCGTTCTCCATAAACTAGAGCTGAAACAGTGATGCATAATATACAGATTGAGAAAGAGCTAAGGAGAAAATGAGACCCTCTGTTTTATTGTCTCGAGTTTTAGAAATATGGACTACTGTCTCTCCAGTCTCCCCCCTCCTCTTTCTATGCAAGTTTATTTGCTAGTCCCATACATGACATGGCAAGTCCAGATCCCATATCCAGGGCTGGTTCTTTCCTTCAGTCATGTCTAACACAATCTCTTCTGTTTTTCCACTGAGGATTTTAGGCCTATACATTTTTAGATTTTCTATTCTCTTGACCACCCCCCTTAAGCTAAGTGGGATGTTTGGATTACATACACACTAACGTTTTTGGCTTTCACTCTCCTGTCACTGATTCAAATCAACAGTCTGTACCTAGGTATTCTTTTTCAAAAAGAAGAGCTTTAGGAGCAATTATTTTATTTATATTACAGTCATTTACATGATTTTATTGGAGACATGAGACATAGTTTTGTAAAAGAGAGCCTTTCCTAATGTACACAGTACAAAGCGCAGAATATTCTACTTATCAACAACACCATCACATATATTGCTTTAGCACTACACTTATTGAAAGCCATCATTAGTTCTATTTTAAATGCCAAACTGTAAAATACATATATAAACACAGATTGCTATATAGTCACCTGAAATTTTCTCAGAGTTTATTGAGTATTAAAAATATTTTAATAAACTTTATTATTTTAACAATAAAGACAAAAAAACAAATGAAAACAGAAAAAAAAACAAACCTAAACTGAAAAAAGAAATCACAAGAGATAATGAATTAAATTAAGTTTTAAGACTATTTTTTCTTCTCATTTTTATATACACTTCTTTTGTAAATTTATATCCTCTCCAGCTGCTAAATTCAATGAACAAAAAGTCAATCTTTAGAACTTTTTTTCACTGTGCAGTTTCCATAAAGTATATAAGGTTTTGAACTCTGGACAAATCACTGTTCTTATGGAAGCTTTTTTTTTTTTTATGATACGAGCTTAGAACTCATAGAATCTCATTGCAGTTATACTCATTTTGATTACAAATATGAATACTTGCTTAGAAAGGCTAATGCTCAGGGGCTCCACTCCAAACACTGGGAAGCTGTTCACTCTAGGAATTGGTAAAGAAACTACTGTCTAATCAACCATATCAGAATGGCTATAGGGCAGAAACAAAGGGCACAAATAAGACCATAAGAGCTCTACATATTCCCATGCTTTCACAGTGTGGGAAAAAAGGAAAAGTTACTTATAAAGAATTGGACATTTTATCATTCTTTTCATATCATTTACGTATGGGGAGCATGCATGCTATATGTAGAACTGATGTGGAGGTTTGAGGACAACCTGAAAAAGGTGATTCTTACTTCTACTAATGAGGGTTCAAATTTAGGTCATCAAACTTAGCATAAAGGGCCTATAGATATTGCATCATCTCTCCTATACCCATATCTCTTCAGTTTATACAATTTCCTGTTTATAGCATTTGTAGAGTATGAAAAGTAACAAACTCAATGTTTATTTATGTGGAAGGTATATACAGAAAAAATGCATTCTCATACCTCTCAATAATTGCACATCCAACAGTTTTGCTCCCACAACTGACTTTTCAATGCATTGATAATGCACACATCCTCCAGGAAAAGGCTTGGGATTAAGTATATTCATATTTCGTTCTATAGAGAACTCTGAAATCTTATTCAATATTATAGCTCAAGCATGTTATTTCTGTGCATCACCATAGTCTTTTAATTCATTTCTTAACATTGTGTCTATATCAAACAGCACCTATACATTCTTAACAGGAGTAAATTCATCTTCTGTGGTTATCATTAAGTTCTTCTTCACACTTACGTTTGGGACATTCAAACTAATAACTATGCTCCTGTTTTTGTTATGAGAATTATGCACAAGTATCATGAATGGCAGACACTGAGAACATAATTTAAAAAGTTCAAATCAGAAATAAACTTTTGTTGCTGACAAGTTGATTTATACTGCTGCTGAGACATTTCTTTACTCATATTGAATATAATCCTTGGGGATTCCAATATAGACAAGAGATCAGCTGAAATATCCAGACTCTGCATGGACTGAACAATATCAGGATTCTTGGCTGTTCAATTGGGTTTCAGGCATTGTTTTAGTAGCAGTAGCCTGCAAATCTTTAGTAAATTATATAAATAAGTAAATAAATATATATATGATTTATATAAATATATATCATTTATATATATAATACATATCTTATAAATCATACATATATGTTCACTCTCTATTTCTTTCCTTCTCTGTGTGAGGCTAATAATTAATTCCTCCTAATACAACCCTCATACACTAGGTGAATAGGTATCTGGAGAATGTCATCATCATCTGTCTGTCTTAAGAAAAGCAGAAAGTAGAAATGATACAGCATTCAAGTAAAGGCAGGATGCCTATCTTATCATATTTGGTGTTCTTAGCATATAGAATAATGTTGGGTCCTAGCATATGGCTAATTAATGGTTGTTAACTGTGAAATAAATATGTAAGTATTGCTCAATTAAATAAGAAAGCAAATATTGAGTTAAAACTGTCAAAATGGCAAGCTTTCCTTACTCTTTCTCTCTTTAAAATATTCTGCCTTTGTAACTTTTGTAGAAGCTCACAGATGGATTCAGTCACAAAGTTACCATATGGAATAAATGAACACTTACTGTTTCTTGCTGGAGACAACGTATGATGACAGCAACTGCCAGCAGCAGGACAGGATAAAGATATCTCTGAAGCTCACCGCATCTCTTTGGAAAAAAAAGATTGTTCCCATTTCTCCTAACCTTAGCCTTGGACAAAGGGTGCATATATTTTATGTATGCATGACTGCTTTTCAATTGGTCTTGGTGTGTATAATTATTCTATTATAAGTGACTTTCCTACTTCTTTCTTCTTCTGCTCTGGTGAATCCTGTGAAATTAGATTTTCCTTGATATACTGATTCTTAAACAATTGGATATTGAGGCATAGGGACACAGCACAGCACAGTAGAACTCTAATAGTCCAGGTGCATGCTGTGTGTTCTTATATTGAAAACAATGTAATAACTGCACAATAGTAGTTCCAAGTTAATGCTTAATTTGCAAAGAAACTTTGAAGAAATTATTAGAAAATGAATTAGAGCCAACATTTGGACCCCAAGAAAAATATTACTGAAGTTAGAAAAAATTTACATAATATTTGAGAGTTGTTCCTGTATAAGGAAGCATAGAATACATAAAATTACATATTAGTAAAACTAAGTCAAAATACTGGAACACTAAGGTGAGTAATTGTGTACAATGTAAAGGATCAGAATGCTAGCTGAACTTCTGAGTTAAGGGTTAATTTGATTCTTTCCAGTCACTGCCTGGCAGCTTTGTCCATGTCATTTATCATTAGAGCTTCACAGAAAAATGCAAGGAGCTAACCTCAGGGCTTTGAGCTCTGAAGTATAATAAGTCAAAAGTTAAAGTTTAAATAATGATAAGTTTGCAATTATTACTATTTTGGTGACAGACCTGGGAATAGGGGAAGCTTGAAACTTTGGGGAACAATTGTACTTCTTAATTCTTTGTAGGAAGTGGTTCTTCTTTTGGATTTGATTTGGAAGTGATTATACAAAGTTCTTTTTTTTTTCTACCTGCTTTTATATTATCAATAAAAGACTGGGGCAAGAGAAGGCTGAAGAGTGAATGTGAGAGAGAGTGAGAGAGCAAGTGAAGGAGCAAATGAGGGAGTGAGTGAGAGAGCATGAGAAGAGCATGTAAAGAGTAAGTGAAGAGAGATTGTGAGGTGTGTATGAAGATTGCGTGTGTGAGTGAAAGAAGAGTGTATCTGGTATGTGAGAGATATGCATGAGGTATGTACGAAGAGTGTGTGAGTGAATCAAATGGAATGAACATAGGAGTGCATGCATGTGGGAGTTCGAGAAAAGAAAAGTGCAAAGGAGAAAAGCAGAGAGTGCAAGAGGATGCAATGTGTGCAGCCTCAAGCTGTGAGAGAGAGCAAGCAAGAGAGAAAGAGAGCAGAGAAGAAGAAGAAGAAGAAGAAGAAGAAGAAGAAGAAGAAGAAGAAGAAGAAGAAGAAGAAGAAGAAGAGAGAGAGAGAGAGAGAGAGAGAGAGAGAGAGAGAGTAACTTTGTGTCTTGAAATAGCCCATCACTTTGTACCCAAAGAGTAGTCTGTATATATTTACTATGCATCTTCCGATATCCTGGCTTCCAGTTGAGAACTTGATCTTGTGTTGATGCTGTACACCAATACCTTCTCGATATTTATATTATACAGTCAATGAATATAATTTTATATATATAAATACCTTTACTTGGTGCCGTGTTTTTAATTTCATAATGAGGAATTTATTAGGGCCAAAACAGTGTAAAATATTATTGCTTAGCTAACATGGATTTCATTCTGAACTATTAGCTATTATTCATGTTAAAATTACAGAGAAAATTACAGATAATTTTACAGATAATAACCTTCCCTCTTTAGTGTTGTTTTTAGTTTCTTAACTTTAGATCTTGGTTTAAAAAAAAAAGATGAGTGAGTTATTTGACAGGGAACATGTATGTCTTTCAGGCTGTAAAACTTGAAGTAATTAGCAAAAATTAGTCTCCAAAGAATTTTATCTTCAGAAATACTTGACGACTTTCCTGGATGCCTGACCTATGTCTACATTTGTCATGAACATTATTTTACTTTTTAAATACTTGTATTACTCACCCCAGTCATATTTCTAGCTTCAAATTACTGGTTTTATTAGTGACATATTTACAATTAAAGAAAAAAATCTTTTAGAAATACTTTTGACCACCATAGTAATCAATGGTAATTGTTACATACGATAATAATTATATATTATTAATAGTGCCTATAATTAATATTAAGTTCCTCTCTCTCTCTCTCTCTCTCTCTCTCTCTCTCTGTGTGTGTGTGTGTATAAAGTATATATAAAATGTGCATGCAGGTGCTTCTGTGTGTGGGTAGGTCGCAGGTTGATACTATGTGTCATTTCCACCATACTTTTAGAAAAAGTCTTTAACTGAGGCTAAAAGCTTAGCAGACTGTATATATGGTTACTTGGAAGACTCCAGAGAACTCCCTTTCTGCCTTACCATGCCCCAGAACTGGTGTTTTAAACATGTACCAGAATTGAAATTTTAAATGTGTGTTTTTGGTTTAGACATGACAGTGAACTTATAGCAACTAATACTGTATACACAAAATCATTCACCACTAACTGTGATGCTCTTGGAAGTTGATGCCTGCTAGCGTTGGGAAAAACCTATTCTCTTCAAGTAAACAGTTGCAAATTGAATGTACAGACTAGAGTAGATAGTCTTCAATCAATGAATGTATAGGCAGTACAAAAAAAAATCAGTGTGTATTAAAATAGAACACATAAATGTTGAAAGGAAAATTATCATGGGTTGTAAAGGGAAGGAATTGAATACAAGTAAATGAGGGTAGGTTTCATAAATGACAATTACATATATATATATAAAATAATTCTACCCAAAATAAAAAGTAAGAATAAATACAAGATTTAGTTGTGATTCTTTCTTTTCAAAGAAAAATAATTTAATTTAATGATCACAGATCAATTTTTTCAGGCTGACACATATACATGCAAACCAGAATCATTGTAACACAATGGTGGACCTTTAACATGTAGCTGTGAGGAGAGATGGAGCACCCCAAAAACAAACAAACAAACAAACAAACAAACAAAAATCAGCAGCCATCTTAAACATGCAGCCAGTGGTTTTGCCTTCCTGAGAAGCTACATTTGGTGAGCTTTATTTTATATTGTAGTGAGCAATACTAATAACACATCTTTGTTTTCATGACTTCCCATTAAAGATGAATAAGCAACAAAGGCTATCGGTGTCACTCAGCAGTAGGGAATTTTGAAAGCATATGGATAGCTGGGGATTTGATCCCCAGTGTATCAAAGAGAAAAACTGAGAACTAAACATTTAAAAGCACTGTATAAAATAAATTCAGGTTTCAGGGAGACTGCCTCATACCAGAACACATACAAGAAAAGTACATCCCATAATAGTGAGGAACAGGGTCACATTATTGGGATATTAAAGTGCCAGTCCTCTGTACATCAGACTTCATTACCATGGAGTTGCTAGACTTGTTCACCAGGCATTCCAAGATGCACAAAACTTGTTTTCTCCTAATGATTAGCTTGCTTTCAGTTACCATTAACTAGTTTTTCTTGATTAATTAATATATAGCAAAAAGAACTTGGAACTCCTTGCAGATACCTTTTGACCCTTACTTATGCCCATAACTTTAACACCATATACAGAAACACAGAAAGACAGATTCAGAAACAGATATATACAAATGCACATACACCCCGACACCACCCTTATTACTATCCCTACTAAAAACAACAACAACAACAGCAGCAGCAGCAGCAGCAGCAGTAGCAGCAGCAGCAGCAGCAGCAGAAACAATATGAAAAATATAATTTTAATAATACTTGTTCTGATAGTTTTTTTGATCCTAGGAACTGAACTTATTTTTCCATTTACTCTCTTATGTCTAAACTATTTTACAATTGAAAGCAGAAAGAGGTACATTTTACTCAGTACATTGCAACAATGTAGTGAATAAACAGATGGCAGAGTTCAGGCATATTGTACAGGGACAAATTCTCAATCATAGTTAGTTGTATGCAAAAGAAAATCAAGACAAGGGGTTGGGGATTTAGTCGGTGGTAGAGCGCTTGCCTAGGAAGCGCAAGGCCCTGGGTTCGATCCCCAACTCAAAAAAAGAACCAAAAAAAAAAAAAAAAAAAAAAAAGAAAATCAAGACAAAAGAATACAATATAGGATAGGACACTGTGTGTGTGTGTGTGTGTGTGTGTGTGTGTGTGTGTGTGTGTGTGTATGTGTGTGTATGTGTGTGAAGTTATGAATATAGAGGGTATAGGAAAATATCAGTAATTGTAACTTTCCATCTTCTTGAAAGAAGGTCTCTTGTTTGTTATGGTTTAAGCCAGGCTCACCGGCCAGAGAACTTCTGGAAATTACTTTTTTCTTCACCTCTTTTTCCTCCATAGGGTCACTCAGTCTATCATATTTCATTTTACAAAAGTGCTGAGAAGTCAGGAAAGAGAGAGTTAGGTATTGATCACAGCAAGGACAACAGTTCCCTATAACATTGATTAAGTTAAGAAGAAATCAGAGTTATGTAGTACTGGCAAGTGAAGAGAACATGACTAAAAGGCAAATGCAAAATTGCCAGGATGGCCTGGAGACCTGGAGCCAGAAGACCTGAGTTCAGTATCTAGGCCACATATGGTGAAAAAGAGAAACAACTATCATAAATTGTCATCACCACACACACACACACACACACACACACACACACACACACACACACACACACCACACTCATACACACAGATCTATGAATATAGATAGATAAGTATAATACTTTTTAAAACAGTTGATTCTATTAGTGTAACGATTAAGTAAAAACAATACCAAATCACATTTGGGGCCAAAGACCTATGTCTTTTGGGTTTGTATGACCAGTCAGAAGAGGCTTATGTGGAGAAAGGTGCTGTGATAAGTTATTCTATCAATCCTCTCATCTATTAGAGTTTATCTGCATTATTTTATCTGTCATTCAGATTATATTTATGAACTTCTCCAAATGGGACAATAGTATGATCTAGGAAAGTGACCCGTCCAACCGGTCCAGTTATTCAGGGTCACAAAGAGGCGCTACCTGAGGGACAAGAAGAAAAGAAGGAGACCAAGCAAGGTTCTGTTGTCAAGGTCTCATTTATTGAGAGGAATGTACAGCATTTAAAGGTCTGAAGCAGGAATTGAAGTAGGAACTGAAGCTTAGGGCTGGGGAGTACTGGCAAGTGCCCAAGAACATAAGGTAAATCATTAAACTGCAAGATATTCTCCTTAGACACTGAGGAAACAGTGTTCCAGGGACAAGTTCTTTGAAAAGGTCAAGCCCTTCTCAGGAATCTGCTCAGGGCAGGGCTTTAGCTTTGCTTAGTTCGGGTGTCTGGTCCCTGACAGGAAAGACCCAGAGGAGGCTTGCAGGACACCAAGAACATTCAGCTTCCCTCTAGAAGCCTTTAGGAACCCCAGACTTAGCAAATTGGAACTCTCGTTTACCAATCCCATCCCAGTTAGTTTCCCTGGGACCAAGTCTGTGGAAGTGAATTGTGTGGAGTCCCTGAGTCCCACTATCTAGCTCTAGACTCACTCTTTGCTCTTCAGGACCATTTGCAGGACCCCACGAGCATCCTGCTTCCTCCTGGAAATCTTTTGGGGTTGTGAGACTCACAGGACTGGAATCCTGTTCTACTAACACCTTCTTTGTCAGGTCTGCAAAGGACACAGCCTGCAGAGATGACTTGCACATGGCGCTTTGATCCCTGTGGGGGTCTGCAGAGGACCCAAGAACTACTAACTTAGAACATTTCCCAACAAATCCCTTGCCAGAGGAGTCTTCCAGAGGTATAACCAGCAGATCTGGGTATCCTGCACTCCACTTTCTGACCCAGCCTTCCCAAGGGATTCTGCTATCATCAAGATCATCCAAGTAAAACGAGGGAAAAACAGATACCTAAAAGACAGCATAGCAATTATAACTAACATAATCCAGTACTATATGGAACCAACCAAGCCTAGCTATCCTGTAATAACAAACCCTAGATATTCTAAGGAATCTGAAGCTCAAGTAGTGGATTTTATATCCAGTATTATAAAGATGAGAGAGGGCTTTAAAGATAATATGAATACATTCTTTAAAGGGATTAAAAAATACATCCAAACTGGTAGAAACATTAAAAGAAAAAGAAAATAAATATAAAAAGGAGTAAAATACAATTTAACTGATAAAGTATATGGATAAAATTGTCCAAGACATGAAAATGGAAATAGAAATGACACAGACAACACAAATTGAGGCAATCCTGGTGTGATGATTTATATACATACAGCCCATGGAGGGACACTATTAGAAGTCATGGCCATGTTGGAGTAAGTGTGTCTCTGTTGGTGTTGGCTATAAGACCCTCACCCCAGCTGCCTAGAAATCATTATTCTGCAAGCAGCCTAAAGACAAAGCTATATAATTCTCATTTCTGCCTGCACCATGCCTGGATGCTGCCATGCTCCGGCCTGGATGACAATGGCCTGAATCTCTGAACTTATAAGCCAGCCCCAATTAAACTTTATAGGACTTGAATTGGTCATGGTATCTGTTCACAACAGGAAAACCATACTAAGACACTTAGTGATGGAAAACCTATGAAGAGAAGAGAAACCACATACTTAAGCTTAACTAATAGAGTGTAGGAGATAGAAGAGAGAAACTATGGCTTAGAAGATATGATAGAAGAAATGAATATATCAGTCAAAGAAAATACATAATCCAAAAAGTTCATGAAACAAATCTTCTAGCATATTTGGGAACATAAGAATAATAAAAATAGAAGAAAATTCACATGTCAATGGCCTAGAAAATGTCTTCCACAAAATCATAGAAGAAGTACACAATGTAAAGTTTAGCCACTAAGAGCCAAATATGTTTAGACTACTAGGTCTGATATAAATCATTCAATAGAATGTTCTTCAGATCCAGCCATTATTTACTTGCAAATTTTATAATTTAGTTTTTGTTCACCAATAAATAAGTTGACTATATATATATATATATATATATATATATATGTGTGTGTGTGTGTGTGTGTGTGTGTGTGTGTGTGTGTGTGTGTGTGTATGTGTGTGTGTTAATTTTCACTTTGGACAACTGGTTTGTTTCCATATCCTGGATGTTCTTAAAAAAGGAGTATGTTGAAAAATATGTCTCCGTAGAGGGAAATAGAGTGCTTTATATCTATCTCCCAGTTTACGGTCTCCAGAATGTTTAAAGTAGATCTTTTATTATAGATAGATGCTTGCTTGCACCATCTCTTGTACCTATTACTGTGGTAATGCATATTTGCTAAGAATTTTACTATTACATGAAACTGTGAACACATGAGCGAAAGGAATGAGACTATTCAGTGGATAATTCTGTGAAAGGAACTGGAGAAAGACTATGTGATTATTCTGTGACTTCTCTTATCCTAGCATGAGAATGCATGACTATTTGATGCAAATGAAAAAAGAAAAATAAAAATCACTATTTCTGGCCATGTTTTTTCTTCCAGAAATCTATACAAATTTGCTAAGATGAAACGAATTTTTTCTCCCCTGTACTCAGTTCAGTGGTTGACATTTGCACTTAAATAAAGTTACATTGTATATATTTCAGTGAACAAAAATTACTAGCCATGAGCTTAATGAGCTGCTTTGAATGATTTGTGAATTTATTGTCTTGTTTAGAAAAAAATAACTGCAAAATAAGGCTTTATGTAGGTATCCACAATATTTTACATAGGTATGGTAGGAAAATTTGTGCATTCTGTGTATTTTTCCCTAGTTCTAATTGTTTGAAATGGTCAAGTCACTTTCATATTTGGAAGAGGATACTTTATCATCTCTGAAATGTTTGTGGATGAGATTATTGTCTTTTACCATAAAATATAAAATGAAGCAATTTTAGATGATATAGTTTGAAAAACTAACTAACCTAGAATTCCTAGAGTAAATTAATACTGAGTGGATATTTGCAGGATAAAAAACTTCAATTCCATAGACAATGTATTTTTATAGTTTAGAGGTGGATATCAATGACAACAGAAATGACAGGGAGCTTAAAAGCTTAAGAGCCTGAACAGTTCTATACTGAATGGGAAACATAGCTGATTGAAACAGAGGTAAAGAAAGAACTAAAGGATTTTTGCAATAGAAAAAAATAATATTTAATAAACTCAAAGGCATGGGCTATAATAAAAATGGTTCTAAAAAGGTAAGTTCATAGCTAAAAGCGCCTAGAAAAAGTGGAGATATCTCATACTAGGAACATTAAATCACACTTGAAACCAAAATAAAAAATCTCACAATAAAAAATGATATAGTTAAAACATAAAAAAAAAAAACGAAGATCATGGATGAAATCAGCAATACAGGTACAAAGATAACAATTTAAACAAATGAATAACAGACTTGTTCCTCTAAGAATATCAATATGATAGACAATTCATCATCTAAATTAATTAAAAGACACTGAAAGAATTTCCAAATTAGCAAAATCACATACTACATAAAGCCAGAGAATCAATACTTTTAAAATGCAGTATCCCAGAAATTAGAAAATATAAAATAAATTGTTAATTTTCTCAATAGTTACCATGTAACAAAGTTAAATCACAATCATATAAGCAACATAAGACATATAATCCTTGATGAAATAGAACATATCATTAAACATTTCCCCTCTCCCCCAAAAAAAAAAAAAAAAAAAAGAAGGTCAGGGCCAGATGATTTCAGACCACAATTCTACTTCAAATTCAGGCAAGTGTTAATACCAATAATCCTAACATTAGTCCAACAAACAGAAGCAGAAAAACCATTGCACAATTTGCTTCTATGTTTTTGTTGAAGATATTTACTGGTCCATTGAGTTGGGTTTTTAAATGCAGTATCCCAGAAATTAGAAAATATAAAATAAATTGTTAATTTATTGGTAATTATTGTTAATTGCACAGTTACCCAGATACCAAATTATGTAAATACTCAACATGGAAAGAGAATTGCAAGATGTGTGGGTCATTCTGAGAATGCAGGGCAGGAGAGACCACCACTTCTGCCAACTTTTGCCCATATCACTGGCCCATGAGGAAACTGTATAAGACCTCTGGGCACAGAAGGATAGGGACAGTCAAGCCACAGGAGCCCTGCTGTCCAGACTGCGCCCAGTTCTGAACAAACCTGGTCAAACAATTCCCTGCACCCAAATCCCATGGAAGGGAGAGCTAGACGTTCAGATGGGGCAGACATGCCTGGGAAACCAGAGGAGACTACTCTCTGCCCACATTTTTGAGTCTAGAGGAAAACACCTAGCACCATTAGGGCCTCTTGCACACAAGGACCCAGAAGCAGGGGCAGCCCCTTCTGGTTGATGCCCTCACGGAGAGCTGAAAGCCAAGCCTGAGGAGCGATTAATAATTAAAACAGCAAGTGCACAAAACAAAGAAAGAATATTAAAAGCAGTAAGGGAAAAATGTCAAGTGACATATAAAGACAGACCTATAAGAATTACACCAGCCTTCCCACCAGAGACTATAGAAGCCAAAAGATCCTGGACAAATATCATACAGATTGTATGAGAACACAAATGCCAGCCCAGGTTACTGTATCCAGCCATACTGTCAATTAACATAGATGGAGAAACTCAGTTATTCCATGACAAAACCAAAATTACACAATATCTTTCTAAAAATCCAGCCCTACAAAGGATAATAAATAGAAAATTCTAGCACAAGGAGGCAAGCTACACACTAAAAAAGCAAGAAACTAAACATTTTGCAACAAAACAAAGAGAAGACAAACACACACACATAATCTCACGTCCAAATAGGAAGATAACATGAAGGAACAATCACTATTCCTTAATATCTCTCAACATCAATGGACTCAACCCCGAAAATAAAAGACACAGATAAACAAACTGGATATGTAATGAAGACCCAGCATTTTGGTGCCTTCAGGAAACCCACATCAGAAATACAGACACTACCTCAGAATAAAAGGTTGGAAGACAACTTTGCAAGCAAATGGTCGGAAGAAGCAAGCTGGAATAGCCATTCTAATATCGAATAAAATTGACTTTCAACCAAGAGTCATCAAAAAAGATAAGAAAGGACACTTCCTATTCATCAAAGGAAAAATCCACCAAGATGAACTCTCAATCCTAAATATCTATGATCCAAATACAAGGGCACCTACATACCTAAAAGAAACCTTACTAAAACTCAAAGCACACATTGCATCTCACACAATAATAGCAGGAGTTTTCAACATCCCTCTCTCATCAACAGACAGAACATGGAAAGAGAAATTAAAAAAGACATAGACAGACAAACAGAAATCATGGACCATATGGATTAAGAGATATTTATAGAACTTTCTATTCTAAAACAAAAGGATATACCTTCTTCTCACCATCTCATGGTACGTTCTCCAAAATTGACTATATAAATGGTCACAAAACAGGCCTCAACAGGTAGAAAAAGATAGAAATAATCCCATGCGTCCTATCAGACCACCAAGGGCTAAATCTCGTCTTCAATAACAACAAACACCCACATTTACACAGAAGTTGAAAGATGCTCTACTCAAGGGTAACCTTGTCAAAGAAGAAATAAAGAAAGAAATTACAGGATCCTTAGAATTTAATGAAAATGAAAGTACAACATACCCAAACATATGGGATACAATGAAAGCTGTGCCAAGAGGAAAACTCATAGCTCTGAGTGCCTGTGGAATTAAACAGGAGAGAACATGTGTCAAAAGCTTGACCTCATACTGTAAAGCTCTAGAAAAAAAAGAAATAAATAGATCTAAGAGGAGTAGAAGGGAGGAAATAATCAAACTCAGGACTAAAATCAATCAACTAGACACAGAAAGAACTATATAAACAATCAACAAAACCAGGAGCTGGATCTTTGAGAAAATCCTTAGTCAGACTAACCAGAAGTCAGAGAGAGTGTATCCAAACTAACAAAATCAAAAATGAACAGGGAGACATAACAACAGAATCTGAAGAAATTAAAAAACAATCATCGGACCCTACTACAATAGACTATATTCAACAAACTTGAAAATCCAGAGGAAATTGAATATTTCCTAGACAGACACCAGGTACAGAAGTAAAATGAGTTCCATAAGTCCTAAAGAAATAGAAGCAGCCATTAAAATTCTCCCAACCAAAAAGAACCCAGGTCCAGATGGGTTCAGTGCAGAATTCTATCAGACCTTCATAGAAGACCTCATACCAATGAGGTATCCAAACTATCCAACTACTATCCAAACTACTCTACAAAATTGCAACAGATGGAGCACAACCAAATTCCTACTATGAAGCCACAATTACTCTTATACCTAAACCACACAAAGACCCATCAAAAAAAGAGAACTTCAGACCAATTTCCTTTATGAATATTGAAGCAATAATACTGAGTAAAATTCTTGCAAACCGAATCCAAGAACACATCAAAAAAATCATCCATCATGATAAAGTAGGCTTCATCCCAAGTATGAATGGATGGTTTAATATATGGAAAACAATCAACAGAATCCACTATAAACACAAACTGAAAGATAAAAACCACATGTTCACTCATGAGATGCTGAGAAGCATTTGACCAAATTCAACACACCTTCATGATAAAAGTCCTGGAAAGAACAGGAATTCAAGGCCCATACTTAAACATAGTAAAAGCCATATACGGCAAACCAGTCGCTAACATTAAAATAAATGGAGAGAAGCTTGAAGGACTCCCACTAAAATCAGGGACTAGACAATGCTGCCCCATCTCTCCTTACTCATTCAATATAGTTCTTGAACTTCTAGCCAGAGAAATCAGAGAACAAAAGGAGATCAAGGGAATACAGATTGGAAAATAAGAAGTCAAAATATCACTATTTCCAGATGATATGATAGTTTATTTAAGTGACACCAAAACTTCTACCAGAGAACTATTAAACCTGATAATCACCTTCAGCAAAGTGGATGGTTATAAAATTAACTCAAATAAATTAGTAGCCTTCCATTACACAAAAGAGAAACAAGCTGAGAAAGAAATTAGGGAAACAACACCCTTCATTATAGCCCCAAATAACATAAAATAACTCGATATGAGTTTAACCAAGCAAGTGAAAGATATGCATAATAAGAACTTCAAGCCTCTGAGGAATGAAATTGAAGAAGATCTCAGAATATGGAATGACCTCCCATGCTCATGGATTGGCAGGATTAAAATTTTAAACATGGCCATTTTGCCAGAAGCGATCTACAGACTCAATACAATCCCCATTAAGATTCCAATCCAATTCTTCATAGAGTTATAGAGTTAGACATAACAATTTGCAAATTCATCTGGAATAACAAAAAAAAAAATAAAACAGGATAGCTAAAAGTATCCTCAACAGTAAAAGTACTTCTGGGGGAATCACTATCCCTGAACTCAAGCAGTATTACGGGGCAATAGTGATTAAAAAAAAATGTATGGTATTGGTACAGAGACAGGCAGATAGACCAGTGGAATAGAATTGAAGACCCAGAAATGAACTCACACACCTATGTTCACTTGGTTTTTGACAAAGAAGCCAAAACTATCCAAGGGAAAAAAGATAGCATTTTCAGAAAATGGTGCTGGTTCAACCAGAGGTCAGCATGTAGCAGAATGCAGATAGATCCATTCTTATCACCTTGTACAAAGCTTAAATCCAAGTGGATCAAGAACCTCCACATCAATCCAGATACACTAAAATTAATAGAAGAAAAAGTGGGGAAGAATCTTGAACACATAGGCACTGGAGAAAATTTCCTTAACAAAAATCCATGGCTGATGCTCTGAGACCAAGAATTAATTAATGGGATCTCCTAAAACTACAAAGCTTCTGTAAGGCAAAGGACACTCTTGTTAGGACAAAACAGCAAACAGCAGATTGGGAAAAGATCTTTACAAATACTACAACTGTTACAGGGCTTATATCCAAAATATACATAGAACTCTCGAAGGTAGACTGCAGGGAGACAAATAACCCTATTAAAAATGGTGTTCATAGCTAAACAAATAATTTACAGCTGAGGAATGTTGAATGGCAGAGAAGAACCTAAAGAAATGTTCAACATATTTATTCAAGAGGGAAATGTAAATCAAAAACAACCCTGAGATTCCACCTCATACCAGTCAGAATGGGTAAGATCAAAAACACCAGGGAGAACAGATGCTGGCGAGGATATGGAGAAAGAGGAACACTTATCCATTGTTGGTGGGATTGCAGACTGGTACAACTATTTTGGAAATCAGTCTGGAGGTTCCTCAGAAAATTGGACATTTCTCTACCTGAGTAACCATCTATAAGACTTTTGGGCATAAACCCAAAAGATGCTCCAACATATAACAAAGACACATGCTCCACTATGTTCATAGCAGCCTTATTAATAATTGCCAGTAGCTGGAAAGAACCCAGATACCCTTCAACAGAGGAATAGAAACAGAAAATATGTTACACATACACAATGGAATACTTCTCTGCTATCAAAAACAATGACTTTATGAAATTTATAGGCTGAAACTGGAAAATATCACCCAGAGTGAGGTAACCCAATCACAGAAAAACCCACATGGTATGTACTCATTGATAAGTGGCTATTAGCCCAAATGCTTGAATTACCCTAGATGCACAGAACACATGAAACTCAAGACGGATGACCAAAATGTGGATGCTTCACTCCTACTTTAAAAGTGAAGAAGAATACCATTAGGAGAGGATAGGGAGGCAAAGTTTAGAGCTAAGGCTGAAGGAACGCCCAATTCAGAGCCTGCCCCACATGTGGCCCATACATATACAGCCACTAAAATAGATAAGATGGATGAAGCAAAGAAGTGCAGACTGACTGGAACCAGATGTAGATCTCTCTTCCCAGCCAGAATATGGCAAATATATAGGAGAATGCCAGCAGCAAACCACTGAACTGAGAACGGTATCCCTTTTGAAGGAATCAGCGAAAGGACTGAAAGAGCTTGAAGGGGCTTGAGACCCCATATGAACAACAATGCCAACCAACCAGAGCTTCCAGGGACTAAGCCACTACCCAAAGACTATACATGTCCTGACCCTGGGCTCCAACTGCATAGCGATTCTTATGGGTAGTGCAATAATGGGGGGAGGATGGAGAGGGGAACACCCATACAGAAGCGGAGAGGGAGGGGTTAAGGGGATGGTGGCCTGGAAACCAGGAAAGGGAATAACATTTGAAATGTAAATAAGAAATACATAATATTTCTTTAATAATACACAATCCTTAATAAAGGTGGGAAAAAAGAAAGAGAATTGTAATCCAATTATGAACATGCGAAAATACTTAATAAAATACTTGTAAGCCAAATCAAGAGCATATCAGAAATATTATTGCCTATGATAAAGTAGAGTTCATATCCAAAATGTTTCGATGTTTCAGTATATGAAAACCAATAAATAATGTAACATATAAACAAAGTGAAAGAGTAATGAGTATCATCTCATTAGATGTATCATAAGTCTTTGACAAAAAAAATCTAATACACCTTCTTGATAAAATTCATGGTGTGATTAAGTATGCAAGGACACAGGTAAACATGATAAAAAGCACTTTGCAACAGACCTATATCCTTCATCAAATTAAATGGAGAGAAGCTCAAAACAATTCCATCAAAAAACAAGGTTTTCCATTCTTTCCATTTTTATTCAATATATATAATGAAAATCTTAGCGAGAGAGTAAGAAAAGAGAAAGAGATCAAAGGAGA
Organism: Rattus rattus; assembly: GCF_011064425.1. Classification (NCBI taxonomy): domain Eukaryota; kingdom Metazoa; phylum Chordata; class Mammalia; order Rodentia; family Muridae; genus Rattus; species Rattus rattus. Next base: position 94,083,071 of record NC_046163.1, read on the forward strand.
TACAAATTGGAAATGAAGGTGTCATAATATCCTTATTTTTGTGATAGTATGCATAAACAACCTTAAACATTTACAAGGTAATTAATACAGCTGAAAGGAGCTGAATACTATTTTTTCTCACAAAAATCAGTAGCCCTGCTATATAGACATGACAAACATACTGAGAAAGAAATCATGCAAGCAACACATTTCAAGAAAGTATCCAATAATATAAAATATTTTATGGTAATCCAACTAAGCAAGTTTAAGACTTGTATGGTAATATTATCAAGTACTGAAGAATGAAAATGAAGAAGATATCAGAAGATAAAAAGTATGCTTTGGTATAATTAGTGAAAAAACAACAATGATAGTTTTGTGTTAACTTTCAAGTTTGTTTAAAGCATCTAAGGTATATATGCTCTAAGAAGAAATGGCAGATGTAAATTCAGTGTAGGGAAATAAATAGGCCATTCATGAATGTTCTCAAGATTACAGAGAGCTCTGAATAGAGCCAGACATCTTTTGTGAAGATAATGCATTTTTATACTCTGTTTGAGAATATCCATAAACATCTATTTCTCAAAAGCCTCTCACAGCAGGCTGTACTGCATGCTCAGCTGTTCTGTTTTATCCAATTGAGGCTGTGTTGAAAGAAAATCTGTGAAGTTTCATTCTTGGGGTACAATTGACAGAAGTCTAAGTTTTGGGAATCATTACACTACCTTGCAGGTCACAGTGATTGAACACTTACCAGTTCAAAATGATGAATAAGATGAGTAACATCATGTGACTGATAGATATAAATTTGGCCTTCCCTTTGCTGTGTATATTTCTTGTGCTCTTTGCGAGTTGTAAATATTATTTCTGCACATATTAATTTTATTTAAAAATTAACTGAATTGTTTCTTAGACAATTCATGAAGCATGAGGCATAAAATCCCTCTCATCCCCTATTATCACCTACCAGCCTACCCTACCAGTTTAACTCTTCTGAAGAGGCAAGATTTTTTTTCAGTTTGTCACATGGAAGAGAAGTAAAAAGTCATAGCTTAGAATATATCCTGCATCCCTGATAGTCACATAAATGGTAGACAGTAGATCAGGGTTAAGAAAAAAATAACATTTGACCATTTATCTTCTTTTATCAAACATTTTTGTGTTTTCTTTTTTTTTTTTTCATGTCAGTCAACAATGACTAGTGCATGGGGAATAATAGGTACTAGAAAATTAAGCCAAACCATAATTTCATCAAGTATGGAGAGTATTAACTGATCATTGACCTATTTTATAAAATGAACATTCCAAACGTTTGCAACTTTTTCTTTTTTTTTCCATTTTTTTTATTAACTTGAGTATTTCTTATTTACATTTCGAATGTTTTTCCCTTTCCCGGTGTCCGTGCAAACATCCCCCTAATCCCTCCCCCTCCCCTTCTTTATGGGTGTTACCCTCCCAACCCTCTACACATTGCAGCCCTCCCCCCAACAATCATGATCACTGGGGGTTCAGTCTTAGCAGGACCAAGGGCTTACCCTTACACTGATGATCTTACTAGGATATTCATTGCTACCTATGAGGTCACAGTCCAGGGTCAGTCCATGTATAGTCTTTAGGTAGTGGCTTAGTCCCTGGAAGCTCTAGTTGCTTGGCATTGTTGTTCATAAGGGGTCTCGAGCCCCTTCAAGCTCTTCCAGTTCTTTCTCTGATTCCTTCAATGGGGGTCCTATTCTCAGTTCAGTGGTTTACTGCTGGCATTCGCCTCTGTTTTTGCTGTATTCTGGCTGTGTCTCTCAGGAGAGATCTACATCCGGTTCCTGTGGGCATGCACTTCTTTGCTTCATTCATCTTGTCTAATTGGGTGGCTGTATATGTATGGGCCACATGTGGGGCAGACTCTGAATGGGTGTTCCTTCTGTCTCTGTTTTAATCTTTGCCTCTCTATTCCCTGCCAAGGGTATTCTTGTTCCCCCTTTTAAAGAAGGAGTGAAGCATTCACATTTTGATCATCCGTCTTGAGTTTCATGTGTTCTATGCATCTAGGGTAATTCAAGCATTTGGGCTAATAGCCACTTATCAATGAGTGCATACCATGTGTGTTTTTCTGTGATTGGGTTGCCTCACTCAGGATGATATTTTCCAGTTCCAAACATTTGTCTATGAATTTCATAAAGGCATTGTTTTTGATAGCTGAATAATATTCCATTGTGTAGATTTACCACAATTCTGTATCCATTCCTCCGTTGAAGGGCATCTGGGTTCTTTCCAGCTTCTGGCTATTATAAATAAGGCTGCTATAAACATAGTGGAGCACGTGTCTTTTTTATATGTTGGGGCACCATGTGGGTATATGCCCAAGAGAGGTATAGCTGGATCCTCAGGTAGTTCAATGTCCAATTTTCTGAGGAACCTCCAGATGATTTCCAGAATGGTTGTACCAGTCTACAATCCCACCTACAATAGAGGAGTGTTCCTCTTTCTCCACATCCTCACCAGCATTTGTTATCACCTGAGTTTTTGATCTTAGCCATTTTCACTGGTGTGAGGTGAAATCTCAGGGTTGTTTTGATTTGCAATTCCCTTATGACTAAAGATGTTGAACATTTCTTGAGGTGTTTCTCAGCCATTCGCCATTCTTCAGCTGTGAATTCTTTGTTTAGTTCTGAACCCCATTTTTTAATAGGGTTATTTGACTCCCTGCAGTCTAACTTCTTGAATTCTTTGTGTATTTTGGATATAAGACCTCTATCTGTTGTAGGGTTGGTAAAGATCTATTCCCAATCTGTTGGTTGCCATTTTGTCCTAACCACAGTGTCCTTTGCCCTACAGAAGCTTTGCAGTTTTATGAGATCCCATTTGTCGATTCTTGATCTTAGAGCATAAGCCATTGGTGTTTTTTTCAGGAAATTTTTTTCCAGTGCCCATTTGTTCAAGATGCTGCCCTAGTTTTTCTTCTATTAATTTGAGTGTATCTGGTTTGATGTGGAGGTGTTGATCCACTTGGACTTAAACTTTGTACAGGGTGATAAGCATGGATCGATCTGCATTCTTCTACATGTTGACCTCCAGTTGAACCAGCACCATTTGCTGACAATGCTATCTTTTTTCCATTGAATGGTTTTGGCTTCTTTGTCAAAAATCAGGTGCCCATAGGTGTGTGGGTTCATTTCTGGGTCTTCAATTCTGTTCCATTGGTCTATCTGTCTGTCTCTGTACCAATACCATGCAGTTTTTATCACTATTGCTCTGTAATACTGCTTGAGTTCAGGAATAGTGATTCCCCCTGAAGTCCTTTTATTGTTGAGGATAGTTTTAGCTATCCTGGGTTTTTTGTTATTCCAGATGAATTTGCAAATTGTTCTGTCTAACTCTTTGAAGAATTGGATTGGTATTTTGATGGGGATTGCTTTGAATCTGTAGACCGCTTTTGGTAGCATGGCCATTTTTACTATATTAATCCTGCCAATCCATGAGCATGGGAGATCTTTCCATCTTCTGAGGTCCTATTCAATTTCTTTCTTCAGAGTCTTAAAGTTCTTATTGTACAGATCTTTTACTTCCTTGGTTAAAGTCACACCGAGGTTCTTTATATTATTTGGGTCTATTATGAAGGGTGTCGTTTCCCTAATTTCTTTCTCTGCTTGTTTCTCTTTTGTGTAGAGGAAGGCTACTGATTTATTTGAGTTAATTTTATACCTAGCCATTTTGCTGAAGTTGTTTATCAGCTTTAGTAGTTCTCTGGTGGAACTTTTGGGATCACTTAAATATACTACCATATCGTCTGCAAATAGTGATATTTTGACTTCTTCTTTACTAATCTGAATCCCCTTGCTTTCCTTTTGTTGTCTGATTGCTCTGGCTAGAACTTCAAGAACTATATTGAATAAGTAGGGAGAGAGTGGGCAGCCTTGTTTAGTCTCTGATTTTAGTGGGATTGCTCCAAGTTTCTCTCCATTTAGTTTAATGTTAGCAACTGGTTTGCTGTATATGGCTTTTACTATGTTTAGGTATGGGCCTTGAATTCCTATTCTTTCCAGGACTTTTGTCATGAAGGGGTGTTTGCAACTTTTTCTTAAAGGAACAGATACAAGTGTTGTATGCATTGATATGCATATGGTATTTGTAACAGGTGTTCGACTTTCTGGATGTAATTATATCAGACAATGTGGAAATGAGTATAACCAGGTCCCATTAAAATATTCCTTAAAAATTACTCAGTGTCATAATTTGTTTACCTATGAATTAGTTCAATTGATATAAAACACATTCAAACTGTACTTAAAATATCATTACCATGTTATGTGAGAAAAAGTAAAATGCACCTTCTAGGTCTAAAAGCAGATTGAAAAATCTTTTTATACCAGAAGAAATGTCAGTCCAAGAGAATATTTCCTAACATTTAACACACTATAATGACAATAATTAATTGCCTTTTTTGAGGAAGTTATGTGGTTTTGAATTTTAAAGGTTAAAACATACAGTGCACTGCCTTAGAAGAATGTCTTCATGACACCAGATCTTGCAACTGGGTAAATGGCCTTGTGCTTAAAAATGTTGAAGAGCTGAGTTCAGTTCACAGCACATAGATCAGCAAATACCAGGGTATTATTATGCTTTTATGGGAATCCAATGCTGTTGCCTTCCTGAGGCATCTGAATTCATGTGTAAGTAAACACACAAGCACAGAGATAGATAGATAGTTAGATAGATAGATAGACACATACATACGTACATACATACATACATACATACATACATACATACATACCGACAGCAGCTCAGCTAGACATAACATTGGCTTTACTTTTTGTCAAGTCTAGCTTTGACCTGATCATTTCACTGTTCAAGTCACTGAGTTCTCCTTCATGAAGATACAACAATTTCCTCTTTTAGACAGTAAGCCCAGTGACAGGAGAGAGTGTTTATGATTTGATATTAGCTGTAAAAGCCTGGTAATTATCCATAGTTTAAGATATAGGCAATGTATTAATCCTGTGGACTGAAGTAGCTTCCTTACCCTTTAAGAAGCAGACATGGTTACCTCTCATAAACTGTTGAGAGGAAGGAACGCAAATATGGTTTGCTTTTTGAATTTAATTGAGATTTGTTTGTTTTTAGTATTCAGAATCTAGGATGCTTTATTATCAAGGAGTTGCTAACTATGTTTTCAAATGATTCTTCTTCTTATTATTATTTAAGTATGAAAACAAATATTGGTGATTTTTTTTCTTAACCTAATAGAAACTGCTGATCAAAAAATTGCAAATTTGCCATCAATAAGGTTAATATCTGATTGGTAGAGAGGACATAAAATGAAGTAGATGAGAATACTCTACACCAATAAATATTTGTAGCATAAACAAAGCAAGGAAAACAACAATGGGCGTGCCAAAAACATGAGGAGAGTCCATATAGATTCAATCTTACTTAAAGAACTACAGGCACTATAGAGAAGCTTTACTTTGGTCAATGATGAAACTAAAAGTTAAGTTCTGAGAATAAGTGATAGTTCAGAGCTCATTGGTAAATGAGGCCTATCAAGCCTCTTTGATGCACACAAAACAATGTGAAACATAACAGTAAGATTGTAAGAGCTAGGAAAGTTGTGGGAGAGTTTTTAAATATGTCTCTGGGATAGAATATTACTACTCTAATCTTGAACTCACAAGCAATTTTGCCCATCTGCAGCAAAAGTACCCAAGCTACAAACAAACAATGAAAGCACAGTTAAATAGGAATTAAGAAGAAATAAGAAGGATGAGGATTATGTTGAAGAAAATCAAAAAATAAAAAAGAGGAAGAATTAGAAGAGGAACAGAACAATGATAGTACAAGGACAAGGAAGAGAGGGAGTCAAGAAGAGTATAAAAGGGACACTGCCAAATGCATTTTATGAGGTCATAGTCCACATAAATACTCAGAAAAGATCAAGAATTTCAGAACAATTCCTCTTATGTATCTGGATGGAAAAATAGCAAATACATTCTTTGGAAATCTAATCCAAGAACACCTGGAAAACATTACTCACTATGATCAAGGATTTTTCATTTCAGGGATGGCTCAATATGTACCAAAATTCCTCAAGGTACTATACCATTTAAATAGGCTGAAAAAAAAATCACATGATCATCTCATTTGATGCTGAAAATGCATTTGACAAATACCCCTTCATGTTAAAAGTCTTGGAGATAGCATCTTCACCAAATGGTATTGGCCTAACTGGATGTTTGTTTATTGAAGAAGGCAATTTCTTTCTTCAGAGAATTGAAGTTCTTGTCATAGAGATCTCTCACTTGCTTGGTTGGAATCACACCAAGGTATTTTATATTATTTAGGTCTATTGTGAAGGGTGTCATTTCCCTAATTTTTTTTCTCAGATTGATCATCCTTTGAGAAGAGGAAGGCTACTGATTTGTTTGAGTTAATTTTATACCAAGCCACTTTGCTGAAGTTGTTTATCAGGCTTAGAAATTCTTTGGTGGAATTTTTGGGGTCACTTAAAAATACTATCATATCATCTGCAAACAGTGATATTTTTATTTCTTCCTTTCCAATTTGTATCCCTTTGACCTCCTTTTGTGATCTGATTGCTCTAGCTAGGAATAAAAGTTCTATATTGCATAAGTAGGGAGAGAGTGGGAAGCCTTGCCTAGTCCCTGATTTTAGTGGAATTGCTTCAAGTTTCTATCCTTTTATTTTAACGTTCGCTATTGGTTTGCTATATATTTGCTTTTACTATGTTTAGGTATGGGCCTTGAATTACTGATCTTTCCAGGACTTTTAATATGAGGGGGTGTTGAATTTTTGTCAAATTCCTTATCAGCATCGAAAGAAATGATCATGTTTTTTTTTTTCTTTGTGTTTGTTTATATAGTAGATCACTGTGAGGAGCTGTCTGAGGAGCTGTCCTCACAGATGTGAGGAGCTGTCCGAGGAGCTGTCCTTACATACTCCATTACAAGATGGCACCAGCATCTGGCAGAACGCACCTAGTAAAAAGGGCAATACACAGGCGCCTGGTAACTTCCCTACTCGAAGGGACACGTACGTTATGGTACGTCATCTGGCATAATTGGCAGCGACCAGTCAGAGAGTGACACGTCCTAGGCGAGGATAGTTTCCTATATAAGGGACGGTTATTCCTCACTCGGCGTCTCCGCATTGTAAGCTTATGCTCTCCCTCTCAAGACGCAGTAAAGCTTTTTCTGTAGAAGGATCCTGTGTGTGCCGCGTCGTTCCTGCTGGCGAGACATAGCGCGGGACATCTGGTGCCAAAAACCCGGGAAAGACCTCGCCATCGTCAGCACCTTCGGAGATCCCTTGGCGACAAGGAGGATTCAGAACTACAGGTAGATACGTTCGGAGAGGCAGCCCTCTCTTGGACTTTGGTCTGGGGTTGTCACCGCCTTGGGAAGGATTTGTTGAGGCTATAGTATTTGTCCTGGGAGCCACCCTACTTTTATGTTCTGTTTTCACCGTTTTACTGTTAAAAGGACGATCACAGCAGCTGAAGGCGTCTCAGTCTCTCCTATATAAGTGAGCCCAGCAGCTCCTTTTACCTTTGATTTTGACTGTTGAGGAGCAAGGACGCGATAAGGCCGACGAGATAAGCGGCACCGTCCGGGAGGCGCGTAAGACTCCAGACATAAGAGAGCAGCGTGTCTGTCTCTACCCTTTCACCTCACGCCTTGTCAGACGGACGTAGATAAGCCGACGGCTTTCCTGGCCCATCATGGGATCCTCACAGTCTGTGGTCACGGCCTTGGAAACAGTGTTAAAGCAGAGGGACATCAAAATTGGAGGAGGAACACTTAAAAACTTTGTGAAGGAGGTGGAGAGGGTGGCACCTTGGTTTGCCTGTTCAGGCTCGTTTTCGATTGCCTCATGGAACAGACTTGGAAAAGACCTTGACAGAAAATTGGCGGAAGAGGATCTGCGCCTAGGGACCAAAGCTATATGGAAGCTGGTTAAGAATTGTTTAAAGGATGAAACATGTAAGGCAGCAGTAATAGAAGGACAGGCCACTCTCGAGGTAGTCCGAGAAAGTCTGTCAGAAACCGAACGTAGTGAGAGGTTGGGCGCGCGCAAGAAAAAGGACGTCCTAAGAAAGAAAAAGTGCCCTCCCGGTAAGTCTGCAGACAAGGGAGCGTTGAAATTTTCAGATTCCAGCACTTCCTCCTCTACACATAAACCAGGAGGGGGAGCCAGCCTATACCCTGTGAAAGAGCTAGAAGCGCTGAACCTCGACAGTTCTGAAAGCTCTGAAAATAAAACCTTAGACTCAGAGGAGGAGGCTGAGCTAGATGAGGAGGAAAGATATTACCCCGATGAATGTGGGGAAGTAATAGAAGCCTTCTAGCATGGCCGCCACCAACGGGCGCCCCCCTCCATATGAGACACGCTCACCACCTTTCTCACTAGTCCCCGAGAAGGTGAGAAGAAAGCTGAGTATGACATTTCCTATCTTTGAGACTCCGGAGGAGGACGGGTCCATGCCCTGTTGAATATAATCAGATTAAGGAATTAGCAGAATCAGTTAGAAAGTATGGAGTCACGCCAACTTTACTCTAACACAACTCGACAGGTTGGCCATGACAGCATTGACACCAGCTGATTGGCAGATGATTGCTAAGGCAGCCCTTGCCAGCATGGGCCAATACATGGAATGGAAAGCGCTCTGGTGTGAGGCAGCCCAAACACAGGCCAGAGCGAATGCTACAGCCTTAATACCTGAGCAACAAGAATGGACTTTTGAACTCTTAACAGGACAGGGCTGCTTTGCAGCTGATCAGTCTGCTTTTACCACTGGGGCGCCTATGCTCAGGTCTCCAGCACGGCTATTAGAGCCTGGAAGGCACTGTCCAGGAGAGGAGGGATTGATAATCAACTTACAAAAATCGTTCAGGGACCCCAGGAAAATTTCTCAGATTTTGTAGCTAGAATGACAGAGGCTGCAGGACGAATCTTTGGCGATCCTGAACAAGCAGCACCACTAATAGAACAGCTCGTTTTCGAGCAAGCCACCCAGGAGATTCTGCATCACATCAGTATGATTCCTGCCAAATGCCTTCAGAAAGGAGCAGAGGTCCCCAGTCCCCCAGTTGAAAGGCTGATCAGCTTGCTGTTAGTATTCTTGAAACCGCCGGTATAATTAAAACCACTAGTAAGGTGGCAGATATTTTCCGAAAAATCCAAATTATCCTATTAAATAGAAGATTCCCTGTATACATTACTCATATACGGACCCATTCTGGACTCCCTAGCCCAATGAGTTCAGAGAATGATTTGGCTGACAAAGCCACAAAAATGATAGCTGTGGCCCTGGCCTCTCCTTTAGAGGCCGCTAAAGCCTTTCATGGCAATTTCCATGTCACCTCAGAAACTTTACGCCGCCGCTTCTCTATAACTAGAAAAGAGGCACGTGATATAGTCACCCAATGCCAACAGTGCTGCCAGTTCCTCCCAGTTCCTCACATCGGGGTCAACCCGAGAGGAATACAGCCATTGCAAATCTGGCAAATGGATGTGACTCATAATTCTACTTTTGAAAATTACAGTATGTGCATGTATCTATAGACACATGTTCTGGCATTCTACATGCCACCCACTTACAGGAGAAAAAACAACACATGTCATTCAGCACTGCCTTGAAGCATGGAGTGCTTGGGGAAAGCCAAAATGTGTAAAAACTGACATTGGCCCCACCTACACATCTCAAAAATTCCTGTCAGTTTTGTGCTCAGATGCAGGTTACCCACCTGACGGGCCTGCCCTACAACCCTCAAGGACAGGGAATCATAGAGCGTGCTCATCGGACGCTCAAATCATATTTAATAAAACAAAGAAGGGGAATTATGATAGAACTCCCCCCAACACCCCAAGTGGCCACTGCTCTGGCCCTTTTTACCTTAAATTTTTTAAATCTTGATGAAGTTAGACAAACAGCGGCTAAGCGACATTGCTTAGAGCCCAACAGGACAAAAGAATTAGTCAAATGGAAGGATGTATTAACAAATGAATGGAAAGGCCCTGATCCTGTTTTAATAAGATCCAGGGGAGCTGTCTGTGTTTTTCCACAGGACAATGAAAATCCCATATGGATCCCAGGACGACTTACTCGGAGCATCACAGCAAGTGATCAAGAAGGGACTGGGACTCCTGCACCTCCTCACTCTTTTTCCATGGATGCCAGCAACGGTGCAGGGTGAGCTACGATGGGGAATAATGTCAACCTTTCCACTCCCGATGCCGGTGATGTACCACTAACAGGGATTTAGGGTTAGCCTATTTACCTAAGGATCCACAGGTTGAACGACAAAAAGAAAATAGGACTATTCCCCTTAAGGGCAGCCTTTGTTTTGGCATATTCAACAAAACATCTTTTGATCTCCCTTGCATTATGTTATATAATTAATCTTCTGCTTGGTTAAGGGAGGCCACATGGAGAACTGGTGAGGAGGACATTGTGCCTAATGCCACAGTTCTCTATGGTGGTGGCCTTACATTGCGTTAGTGGTAGCTGCACTTACGCCCATGGTGATGCTACTTGGAGGAAAGGGAGAAAAGGGACGGTTGTCATTTTTCTGGACGGGGAACATCAAACCTGCTGCCTCTGTCTGGACAGCTACTCATATAAAATATCGCAGTAGTTACCTGCATGCCTCGCTTTATCCAGATACCTGTTGATACCTCAGGGACCATGACCTTATTTAGAGGAAAAAGAGATTTTGGTACTTCTGCAATTATTGCTGGCATTATTGCTATGACAGCAGTCGCTGCCTCGATTACTGCCTCGGCATTGGTCTTGTCAAATTCAGTACAGACAACCCAAACTATCAATGATTTATCGGCCACCGTCTCTGTGGCTCGGGACAGACAGGCCTCAGCCAATACTCAGATATAGGGAGGCCTTATGCTTGTCAACCAACGTATAGATGGCAATTAGACATTCTATGGCAACTGGCCCAGCTTGGCTGTGAGCAAAACTCCCAGGCCTTTGTATCACCTCCATATAATATGACAAATTTACCCTGAGCTGCTAATCTGTCTAAGAGTCTTTCACAGCATCTGTTACAGAATTGGACCTCGGAGTTTGAACAGACATTTCGGGAGCTGAGTAAATTCATTCAAGTAAATTGACCTGTCTTTGACGGAGGGATTGTGGTCCTGGATCACCTCAGCAGTCTCTTATTTCAAAAAGGAATGGGTGGGAGGGACTTTTGGAGTGATCCTCTGTTGTGGATTAGTGTTACTCCTCTGGTTGCTTTGCAAATTGAGATCTCAAACAAGAAAGGACAAAGTAGTGATTGCCCAGGCGCTTTGTAGCCCTTGAACAAGGAGGCGTCAGCTGATATCTGGTTGACCATGCTCAAGCAACAGGTCGCGGGCTGGACAGCTCTTGCACTCCTAGAACCTCGGTTCATTGCACAGGATTAGAGTGTCCGGCTTGAGCAGCCCATGAGGGGTGACGAGCTTAGCATCGCACAGGAAGTTCTACCAACACGCTCCCTGGAAGGCATGTCATATTACATGAGGGTTTCTGCCCCAGTTTTCCCTCCCTCGAAAAATGGCAGTTTCGGGAGTGCCCTGGGTCCCAACAACAGCCTAAGGGTATCTCTCTTGTACAGGTTCGCCAACTTTGTACGAGGATATGACCTCTGTCTTCGCCCTCCTATATCTGGGTGTCCTGTTTGCTTAAAAAAACAGAAAAGGGGAGATGTGAGGAGCTGTCTGAGGAGCTGTCCTCACAGATGTGAGGAGCTGTCGAGGAGCTGTCTTACATACTCCATTACAAGATGGCACCAGCATCTGGCAGAACGCACCTAAAAAAAGGGCAACACAGGCGCCTGGTAACTTCCCTACTCGAAGGGACACGTACGTTATGGTACGTCATCTGGCATAATTGGCAGCGACCAGTCAGAGAGTGACACGTCCTAGGCGAGGATAGTTTCCTATATAAGGGACGGTTATTCCTCACTCGGCGTCTCCGCATTGTAAGCTTATGCTCTCCCTCTCAAGACGCAGTAAAGCTTTTTCTGTAGAAGGATCCTATGTGTGCCGCGTCGTTCCTGCTGGCGAGACGTAGCGCGGGACAGATCACGTTGATAGATTTCTGTATTTTGAACAATCCCTGCATCCCACATGAATTCCAAGAAGAAGGATGAACAAAGTACAGATGCTTCATTCCTTTTTAAAATAGGTAACAAAATATTCATTGGAGGGGATATAGAGGCAAAGCTTGGAGAAGAGAATGAAGGACCGGCCATTCAGAGCCCGCCCCACATGTGGCCCATATATATAAAGTCACCAAAACAAGATAATGTCGATAAGCCAAGAAGTGCATGCTGATAGGAACTGGATATACATGTCTCTTGAGAGACACAGCCAGAGCATATCAAATACAGAGGCGAATGCTAGCAAGAAACCTTTGAACTGAGAAAAAGACTCCCATTGGAGGAAATGACCCTGGGCTCCAACCTCATAGGTAGCAATGAATAGCCTAGTAAGAGCACTAGTGGAAGGGGAAGCCCTTGGTCCTGCCAAGACTGAACCCCCAGGGAACGTGATTATTGGGGGGGAGGGTGGTAATGGGGGGAGGATGGGGAGGGGAAGCCCATATAGAAGAGGAGGGAGAGGGGTTAGGGGGATGTTGGCCTGGAAACCGGGAAAGGGAATAAAATCGAAATGTAAATAAGAAATACTCAAGTTAATAAAGATAAATAAAATACAATAAAGTCAAAAAATAAAAAAAAATAAAAGCTAGACTTAACCAATAAAGGAAAAAAAAAAAAAAGAGCTGAAGGGGCTAGCAACCCCATAAGAACAGCAATGCCACCCAACCTGGGCTCCCAGGGTTAAACCATTACTGAAAGCCTACACATGGACTGACCCATGGCTTCAGCTGCATATGTAGCAGAGGCTGGCCTTGTCGTGCACCAATGGAAGGAGAAACCATTGGTCTTGCCAAGGTTGGTGGCCAGTGTAGGTGAATGGTGGTGGGGGGAAGTGGGAACGGGCAGTATATGGGGACAAAAATGCCCTTATGGAAAAAGGGGAGTGAGATGGAATAGGGAGCTTATGTCAGGGAAACCGGGAAAGGGAAAAACATTTGAAAAGTAAATAAAATAATGTCCAATTTAACAAAAAGAATGCACATAGATCCAGTTTTATCAAAGGGCACAAATCTTAAGTCTCAGTGTGTCAAGTACTTCAACATAAAAGAGAATATACTAAATCTAATAGAATACAAAGTGGGAAATAACCTTGAACACATTGGTTTGGTGACAGTTTCCTGAACAGAAAATCCATTGCTCAAAACTCTAATATCAACAATTGATAAATCGGACTTCATTAAATAAAAAAATCCTCTTCTGCAGAAGAAGACACCATCAGTAAATAAAATGACAGGCTACTTACTGACAAATCATTTTCACTAACCTTACATCCAATAGAGGGCTAATATCCAAAATGCAAAAGAGGTAAAAGAATTAGACCCCAAAAACTAAAATAACTCAATTTCAAAACAGGGTAGAGAGCAAAACAGTTAATTCTCAACAGAAATTTTTGAATAGCTGAGAATCACTTAAAGAAACATTCAACATCTTTACTCATTATAGAAATGAAATTCAAAACAAACCTGAGATTCTGTCCTACACCAATCAGAATGGCTAAGATTGTAAACTCAAGTGACAGTGTATGCTGGCCAGCATGTGGAGAAATAAGAACACTTTTCTATTGCTGTTGGGAGTGAAGACTTGTACAACTACTGTGGAAAACAACATATCTGTTTCTCAGAAAATTGGAAATAGTTCTACGTGAAGCTCCAGCTATACAGGTTCTGACATTTATCAAAAAGATTCATAGCCATATCAAAAAGATATGTGTTCTATTATGTTCATTGCAGCTTTACTTATAATATGCAGAAACTGGAAATATTCCAGAAGCTCACAACTGAAGAATGGTTACTGAAAATATACTTCATTTACACAATCAAATTTTCTTTAGCCATTAAAACAAGGACATCATGAATTTGAAAGCAAATGTTTTCAACAAGAAAATATCCTGAATGTGATAATCCAGACTCCATAGGTTGTACATGGTATGCACCTATTTATCCATAACATTCAGGATACCCATGATACACTCCACAGACCTGAAGAAGCAAAACAATCAGAATAGAGCAAACAGGGGTTCTTGAATCCCCCTTAGAAGTGGGAATTAAATAATGATAGGAGGCAGTGGGAGGGAGGAAATTAGATAGGATGGGGGATGGGAAAGGGAAGGGGAGGTGAAGATCACATGTGAGGAGAATCAAAAGAGGGGGCCAGAGGAACAAGGAAATGAATGGAAATCTATAGTTGGGGTTGTGGGAGGCATCTCTAAAACATGTCAGAGACCTGGGATGGCAAAGACTTACAGGAGTCAATGTGGATGTCTTTAACTGAGATACATAGCAGAGGGAATATGGAACCTGAAAAAGTCACCTTCTTTAGCCAGACAGTAAAACTAGTGGAGATATATGGACACACAATAACTCTCAAAACTCTAGACCTAAAATGTGACCTTTCTGAAAGGTACACAGGGACAAAGTTGGAAACTGAGTGAGTGGCCTTCCATTTCTGGGCCAACTTGAGACCCATCCCACTGTTAAGTAACCAGTACCAGACATTATTCTGTTAGGCTTGCAGATAGGAACCTAACAAAACTCTCCCCTGAGAGGCTTTACTTGGCAGCTGAGTGAAACAGATGCAGAGACCCACAGCCAAACTTCAGATGGTGCTCAGGGTCACTTATTTGGGGGGTGGGTTGGGAACCTGGTTAGGAATAGTAACTCTACACGATGATGAACAATTCAACTAACCTGGACCCTTGAGGGAACCCAGAAATTGACCCACAAACCAAAGAGCATATATTGGCTGAACTGAGTCCCAGAGAACATACACAGCAGATGTGCTGCACACTCTTCCATGCGAGTCCGCCAATAACTGCAGTTGAGTTGTCCCTACAGCTGTTGCCTGTCTGTGGAATCCATTCCATGAACTGGGCTACCTTGTCTGGGCCCCGTGGGAAAGAATGGGCCTAATACTGCACACACTTGATGTGAAACGTTAGGGATTACAGTAGTCGTGGGGGGACCCTCTCAGAATGTAAGGGGATGTTGTATGGAGGAAGGGACTCTGCAGGGGGGGGGGCTCGCGGACTAGCAAAGAAGATGTAAAATAAATAAATAGAAAAAAAGATATGCAAAAAATAGAAACTTTGTTTTCTCTTTTCGTTTCTTTTCTTTTCTTTTTTTTTTTTTTTAACTCAGAAGAAGTTGGCCATTGTTTCATAAGATGGAAACAGTTCTATTGTTTTCACCGTTAAAAATAATGTCCTGGGGGTTGGAGATTTAGCTCAGTGGTAGATAGCTTGCCTAGCAAGCGGAAGGCCCTGGATTTGGTCCTCAGCTCTGAAAAAAAAATAATAATGTCCTGATTAATTCCATATCTTGAGAATCTTAGGAAGGATCCTCTACCTAACAATTGCTAGCTTCTTTCTTTTTAAATTTCCACCATTTTGAGAGTTCACCAAACTGGAACACCCTAGGAAAAAATTATCAACATGAACTCTGAGACCCAAAGAAAAATTTCATTCACTAAAATAATGAACACCTCTTTGTGCAGTAGAAGATTAAAGGGAGTCATTTATTTTACTCGGCTATTGACTTCACTAAAGGAGATCTGATATTCTCAGAGTTGCTCACAGTGGGAGTGACAGTGATAGGTTTGTGTCTTTAAATATATACCATAATGACTGCCAAGTTGCAAAGATAAATCTTGCTGAGGAATAAAGGAGTCTTTTTGCTTGGGAAATGAATGGACTCTGTTGGGTTATTTCCCAGACTCCAGAAAGAAGGGCAACTTTTCATCCTGAGTTCCTTCCGAGCCAATTTTGTTTTACCAGCCCTGTGCCCTACTTCTAGTCATTTGCCACTTCTTCACCTGTTCCATTTTACTACAATAACTCAAGTGATCACACTTGCATTTAATGATTATAGTTTTAGAACTACTATCTGCTCTCTTTTTTCATGGTATCTCTTAATACAAATTACTTTTTTGCTGATTTACTAAAAATTATACTTTCAAAAGTGTAAATCTCTGCATATGTAGGTGTTGTGCACCTGTGGAAAACACAGGTTGTTATAGAATATCTTAGTCAATTTTTCTCAATGTGTTCTCTGACACATTATTTTTCAATGGCCTGGGTCTTGCCATTCAGCTATGCTGTCTGTCCAGTGACTCGAGAAATATTCTGTTATGCCTCCTTATGGCAAGAATTTCATGCATGTAAGAAATCAGCTTTAAAGTTGTTGCTTTGGATATGAACTCGGGTACCTATGCTTGAGTGGCTAGCACAATACAAAATAAGCTATCTTTTTAGCCACTAAACCTTGTTACATTCCGTGTCAATAGAGGACTCAATTAAAAAATTTACTTAATTTGATTTTTTTATTTATTTTATTTTTTTTTTATTAACTTGACTATTTCTTATTTACATTTCGAATGTTATTCCCTTTCCCGGTTTCCGGGCAAACATCCCCCTAATCCCTCCCCCTCCCCTTTTTTATGGGTTTTCCCCTCCCCACTCTCCCCCCATTGCCACCTTCCCCCCAACAATCACGTTCACTGGGGGTTCAGTCATAGCAGGACCAAGGGCTTCCATTTACACTGGTGATCTCACTAGGATATTCATTGCTACCAATAAGGTCAGAGTCCAGGGTCAGTCCATGTATAGTCTTTAGGTAGTGGCATAGTCCCTGGAAGCTCTAGTTGCTTGGCATTGTTGTTCATAAGGGGTCTCGAGCCCCTTCAAGCTCTTCCAGTTCTTTCTCTGATTCCTTCAATGGGGGTCCTATTCTCAGTTCAGTGGTTTGCTGCTGGCATTCACCTCTGTATTTGCTGTATTCTGGCTGTGTCTCTCAGGAGAGATCTACATCCGGCTCCTGTCGGCCTGCACTTCTTTGCTTCATTCATCTTGTCTGATTGGGTGGCTGTATATTTATGGGCCACATGTGGGGCAGGCTCTGAATGGGTGTTCCTTCTGTCTCTGTTTTAATCTTTGCCTCTCTATTCCCTGCCAAGGGTATTCTTGTTCCCCCTTTTAAAGGAGTGAAGCATTCACATTGTGATCATCAGTCTTGAGTTTCATGTGTTCTATGCATCTAGGGTATTTCAAGCATTTGGGCTAATAGCCACTTATCAATGAGTGCATACCATGTGTGTTTTTCTGTGATTGGGTTACCTCACTCAGGATGATATTTTCCAGTTTCAACCATCTGTCTATGAATTTCATAAAGGCATTGTTTTTGATAGCTGAGTAATATTCCATTGTGTAGATTTACCACATTTTCTGTATCCATTCCTCTGTTGAAGGGCATCTGGGTTCTTTCCAGCTTATGGCTATTATAAATAAGGCTGCTATGAACATAGTGGAGCACGTGTCTTTTTTATATGTTGGGGCATCTTGTGGGTATATGCCCAAGAGTGGTATAGCTGGATCCTCAGGTAGTTCAATGTCCAATTTTCTGAGGAACCTCCAGACTGATTTCCAGAATGGTTGTACCAGTCTGCAATCCCACCAACAATGGAGGAGTGTTCCCTTTCTCCACATCCTCACCAGCATTTGCTGTCACCTGAGTTTTTGATCTTAGCCATTCTCACTGGTGTGAGGTGAAATCTCAGGGTTGTTTTGATTTGCAATTCCCTTATGACTAAAGATGTTGAACATTTCTTTAGGTGTTTCTCAGCCATTCCGCATTCCTCAGCTGTGAATTCTTTGTTTAGCTTCTGAACCCCATTTTTTAATAAGGTTATTTGTCTCCCTGCAGTCTAACTTCTTGAATTCTTTGTATATTTTGGATATAAGGCCTCTATCTGTTGTAGGATTGGTAAAGATCTTTTCCCAATCTGTTGGTTGCCATTTTGTCCTAACCACAGTGTCCTTTGCCTTACAGAAGCTTTGCAGTTTTATGAGATCCCATTTGTCGATTCTTGATCTTAGAGCATAAGTCATTGGTGTTTTGTTCAGGAAATTTTTTCCAGTGCCCAGGTGTTCCAGATGCTGCCCTAGTTTTTCTTCTATTAGTTTTAGTGTATCTGGTTTGATGTGGAGGTCCTTGATTCACTTGGACTTAAGCTTTGTACAGGGTGATAAGCATGGATCAATTTGTATTCTTCTACATGTTGACCTCCAGTTGAACCAGCACCATTTGCTGAAAATGCTATCTTTTTTCCATTGGATGGTTTTTGCTCCTTTGTCAAAAATCAAGTGACCATAGGTGTGTGGGTTCATTTCTGGGTCTTCAATTCTGTTCTATTGGTCTATCTGTCTGTCTCTGTACCAATACCATGCAGTTTTTATCACAATTGCTCTGTAATACTGCTTGAGTTCAGGGATAATGATTCCCCCTGAAGTCCTTTTATTGTTGAGAATAGTTTTAGCTATCCTGGGTTTTTTGTTATCCCAGATGAATTTGCTAATTGTTTTGTCTAACTCTTTGAAGAAATGGATTGTTATTTTGATGGGGATTGCATTGAATCTGTAGATCACTTTTGGTAACATGGCCATTTTTGCTATATTAATCCTGCCGATCCATGAACATGGGAGATCTTTCCATCTTCTGAGGTCTTCTTCAATTTCTTTCTTCAGAGTCTTGAAGTTCTTATTGTACAGATCTTTTACTTGCTTGGTTAAGGTCACACCGAGGTACTTTATATGATTTGGGTCTATTATGAAGGGTGTCGTTTCCCTAATTTCTTTCTCGGCTTGTTTCTCTTTTGTGTAGAGGAAGGCTACTGATTTATTTGAGTTAATTTTATACCCAGCCACTTTGCTGAAGTTATTTATCAGCTTTAGTATTTCTCTGGTGGAACTTTTGGGATCACTTAAATATACTATCATATCATCTGCAAAAATTGATATATTGACTTCTTCTTTTTCAATCTGTATCCCCTTGATCTCCTTTTGTTGTCTGATTGCTCTGGCTAGAACTTCAAGAAATATATTAAATAAGCAGGGAGAGAGTGGGCAGCCTTGTCTAGTCCCTGATTCTAGTGGGTTTGCTTCAAGTTTCTCTCCACTTAGTTTAATGTTAGCAACTGGTTTGCTGTATATAGCTTTTACTATGTTTAAGTATGGGCCTTGAATTCCTATTCTTTCCAGTACTTTTATCATGAAGGGGTATTGAATTTTGTCAAATGCTTTCTCAGCATCTAATGAAATGATCATGTGGTTTTGTTCTTTCAGTTTGTTTATATAATGGATCAGGTTGATGGTTTTCCGTATATTAAACCATCCCTGCATGCCTGGGATGAAGCCTACTTGATCATGGTGGGTGATTGTTCTGGTTTGCTCTTGGATTCGGTTTGCCAGAATTTTATTGAGTATTTTTGCATCAATATTCATAAGGGAAATTGGTCTGAAGTTTTCTTTCTTTGTTGGTTCTTTGTGTGGTTTAGGTATAAGAGTAATTGTGGCTTCATAGAAGGAATTCGGTAGTGCTCCATCTGTTTCAATTTTGTGGAATAGTTTGTATAATATTGGTATGAGGTCTTCTATGCAGGTCTGATAGAATTCTGCACTAAACCCGTCTGGACCTGGGCTCTTTTTGTTGGGAGACCTTTAATGTCTTCTTCTATTTCCTTAGGAGTTATGGGGTTGTTTAACTAGTTTATCTGTTCCTGATTTAACTTCAGTACCTGTTATCTGTCTAGGAAATTGTCCATTTCCTGCAGATTTTCAAGTTTTGTTGAATATAGGCTTTTATAGTAAGATCTGATGATTTTTTGAATTTCCTCTGAACCTGTAGTTATGTCTCCCTTTTCATTTCTGATTTTGTTAATTTGGAAGCACTCTCTGTGTCTTCTCGTTAGTCTGGCTGAGGGTTTATCTATCTTGTTGATTTTATGAAAGAACCAACTTTTGGTTCTGTTGATTCTTTCTATGGTACTTTTTGTTTCTATCTGGCTGATTTCAGCTATGAGTTTGATTATTTCCTGCCTTCTACTCCTCCTAGATGTTTATGCTTCTTTTTGTTCTAGTGCTTTTAGGTGTGCTGTCAAGCTGTTGACATATGCTCTCTCCTGCTTCTTTCTGCAGACACTCAGCGTTATGAGTTTTCCTCTTAACACAGCTTTCATTGTGTCCTATAAGTTTGGGTATGTTGTACCTTCATTTTCATTAAATTCTAAGAAGTCTTTAATTTCTTTCTTTATTTCTTCCTTGACCATGTTATCGTTGATTAGAGCATTGTTCAACTTCCACGTATATGTGGGCGTTATTTCCTTATTGTTATTGAAGACCAGCTTTAGGGCGTGGTGGTCTGATAGCACGCATGGGATTATTTCTATCTTTCTGTACCTGTTGAGGCCCGTTTTTTGAGCATTTATATGGTCAATTTTGGAGAAAGTACCATGAGGAGCTGAGAAGAAGGTATATCCTTTTGCTTTAGGGTAGAATGTTCTATAAATATCTGTTAAGTCCATTTGGTTCATGACTTCTCTTAGTCTGTCTATGTCTCTGTTTAATTTCTGTTTCTATGATCTGTCCATTGATGAGAGTGGGGTGTTGAAATCTCCTACTATTATTGTGTGAGGTGCAATGTGTGTTTAGAGCTTTAGTAAGGTTTCTTTTACGTATGTAGGTGCCCTTGTATTTGGGGCATAGATATTTAGGATTGAGAGTTCATCTCGGTGGATTTTTCTTTTGACAAATATGAAATGTCCTTCCTTATCTTTTTTGATGAAAATTGATTTTATTTGATATTAGAATGGCTACTCCAGCTTGCTTCTTCTGACCATTTGCTTGGAAAGTTGTTTTCCAGCCTTTCACTCTGAGGTAGTGTCTGTCTTTGTCTCTGAGGTGTGTTTCCTGTAGGCAGGAGAATGCAGGGTCCTCCTTCCATATCCAGTTTGTTAATCTATGTCTTTTTATTGGGGAGTTGAAGCCATTGATGTTGAGAGGTATTAAGAAATAGTGTTTATTGCTTCCTGTTATATTCATATTTGGATGTGAGGTTATGTTTGTGTGCTTTTCTTCTCTTTGTTTTGTTGCCAAGACGATTAGTTTCTTGCCTCTTCTATGGTGTAGCTTGCCTCCTTATGTTGGGCTTTACCATTTATTATCCGTTGTAGCGCTGGATTTGTAGAAAGATATTGTGTAAATTTGGTTTTGTCATGGAATATCTTGCTTTCTCCATCTATGTTAATTGAGAGTTTTGCAGGATACAGTAACCTGGGCTGGCATTTGTGTTCTCTTACGGTCTGTATGACATCTTTACAGGATCTTCTGGCTTTCATAGTCTCTGGCGAAAATCTGGTGTGATCCTGATAGGTCTACCTTTATATGTTACTTGACCTTTTTCCCTTACTGCTTTTAATATTCTTTCTTTATTTCGTGCATTTGGTGTTTCTTTTCTGGTTCAATCTATTTGGAGTTCTGTAGGCTTCTTGTATGCCTATGGGTATCTCTTTTTTTAGGTTAGGGGAGTTTTCTTCTATGATTTTGTTGAAGATATTTACTGGTCCTTTGAGCTGGGAGTCTTCACTCTCTTCTATACCTATTATCCTTAGGTTTGATCTTCTAATTGAGTCCTGGATTTTCTGCATGTTTTGGACTAGTAGCTTTTTCCACTTTACATTATCTTTGACAGTTGAGTCGATGATTTCTATGGAATCTTCTTCTCCTGAGATTCTCTCTTCTATCTCTTGTATTCTGTTGGTGATGCTTTTATCTATGGCTCCTTGTCTCTTCCTTTGGTTTTGTAAATCCAGGGTTGTTTCCATGTGTTCTTTCTTGATTGCTTCTATTTCCATCGTTAATTCCTTGAACTGTTTGATTGTGTTTTCCTGGAATTCTTTCAGGGATTTTTGTGATTCCTCTCTGTAGGCTTCTACTTGTTTATTTATGTTTTCCTAAATTTCTCTAAGGGAGTTCTTCATGTCTTTCTTGAAGTCCTCCAGCCTCATGATCAAATATGATTTTGAATCTATATTTTGCTTTTCTGGTGTGTTTGCTTTGGTGGGAGTATTGGGCTCCGATGATGCCATGTAGTCTTGGGTTCTGTTGCTTGGGTTCCTGAGCTTGACTCTTGCCATCAGATTATCCCTATTGTCATTTTGTTCTGTTATTCTGACAGTGGCTAGACTGTCCTATAAGCCTGTGTGTCAGGAGTGCTGTAGACCTGTTTTTGTTTTTTCTTTCAGCCAGTTATGGGAACAGAGTGTTCTGCTTTCGGGCGTGTAGTTTTTCCTATCTACAGGTCTTCAGCTATTCCTGTGGGCCTGTGCCCTGAGTTCACCAGGCAGGTCGCTTGGAGCAGCAAAGTTGGTCTTACCTGTGGTCCCGAGGCTCAAGTTTGCTTGTGGGGTGTTGCTTATGAGCTCTCCACGGGGGCAGCAACCAGGATGACCTGTACCACCCTTTCTGGGAGCCCCCATGCACTAGAGTCCCAGATGGCGATTGGTGTTTTCCTCTGTAGTCAGAGATGTGGACAGAGTGTTGTCTCTTCTGGTTTCCCAGGCGTGTCTGCCTCTCTGAAGGTTTTGCTCTCCCTTCCACTGGATTTGGGTGCAGAGAACTGTTTATCTGGTCGGTCCCTTCAGGTTCTGGCGGTGTCTCAAACACAGCGGACCTGCTGCTCCTGTGCCCTTATCTACGGGAACCCAGAGGCCGTATACCGTTTCCTCTTGGGCCAGGGATGTGGGCAGGGGTGGGCAGTGTTGGTGGTCTCTTCCACTCTACAGTCTCAGGAGTGGCTAGGACTTCAAGTCCTATTAAATACGTTGGGAGAGAGTGGGCAGCCTTGACTAGTCCCTGATTTTAGTGGGATTGATTCAAGTTTCTCTCCATTTATTTTGATGTTTGTTACTGGTTTGCTGTATATTGATTTTACTATGTTTAGATATGGGCCTTGAATTCCTGATATTTCCATGACTTTTATCATGAAGGAGTGCTACATTTTGTCAAATGCTTTCTCAGCATTTAATGAAATGACCATGTGTTTCCTATCCTTGAGTTTGTTTATACAGTAGATTTTTTTTAAGGTTTTTTTTTTTATATTAAACCATCCCTGAATCCCTTGGATGAAGCCTACTTGATCATGATGGATGATCGTTTTGATGTGCTCTTGGATTCAGTTTGCAAGAATTTTATTGAGTATTTTTGTGTCAATATTCATAAGGGAAATTTCTCTGAAGTTCTTTCTTTGTTGAGCATTGCGTGGTTTGGTATATGAGTAATTGTGGCATCATAGAAGGAATTTCGTAGTGCTCCATCTGTGTCAATTTTGAGCAATAGTTTGGACAGTATTGGTATGAAGTCTTCTATGAAGCTCTGATAGAATTCTGCACTGAACCCATTTGGACCTGGGCTCTTTTTTGTTGGAAGACTTTGAATAACAGCTTCTATTTCTTTAGAGTCATGGGGTTGTTTAGATGATTTATTTTTCCCTGATTTATCTTTGGTACCTGGAATCATTCTAGGAAATTGTCCATTTCCTCCAGATTTTACAGTGTTGTTGAATATAGGGTTTTGCAGTGGTATGTGATTTTTTTTTCATTTTTTTCATTCTGTTGTTATGTCTCCCTTTTCATTTCTCATTTTCTTACTTTGGATACACTCTCTCTGACCTCCGGTTAGTCTGTCTAAGGATTTATCTATCTTGTTTATTTTCTCAAAGGACCAGGTCCTGTTTTTGTTGATTCTTTGTATAGTACTTTTTGTTTCTACTTGGTTGATTTCAGTTCTGAGTTTGATTATTTGCTGCCTTCTACTCCCTGGGGCTTTATTTATTTCTTTTGTTTTAGAGTGATAAGGTGGGCTGTCAAACTCTAAACATATATATTTTTTGAAGGCACTCAGAGATATGAAGTTTCCTCTAAGTATGGCTTTCATTGTTCCCCATAAGTTTTTGAATGTTGTTTCTTCTTTATCATTAAAATCTAAGAAGTCTCTATTTTCTTTCTTTATTTCTTCCTTGACCAAGTTGTCATGGAGTAGAACATTGTTCAACTTCCATGTATATGTGATCTTTCTGTCATTATCGTTGTTATTGAAGATCAGTCTTAGTGCGTTGTTATCAGATAGGATGCATGGGATTATTTCTATCTTCTGGTATCTCCTGAGGCCTGTTTTGTGAGCCATTGTATTGTCAATTTTGGAGAAGGTTACATTAGGTTCTGAGAAGAATTTATACCCTTTTGTTTTAGGATGGAATGTTCTGTAAACACCTGTTAAATCCAATTGGTTCATAACTTCTGTTAGTTTCTTTACACCTCTGTTTAATTTCTGTTTCCATGATCTGTCCAGTGAAGAGAGTGGGGTGTTGAAATCTTACAATGTGTGCTTTGAGCTTTAGTAATGTTTCTTTTATGAATGCAGGTGCCCTTGCATTTGGAGCATAGATATTTTGGATTGAGAATTCATCTTGATGGATTTTTTTCTTTGATGAATATGAAGTGTCCTTCCTTATCTTTTTTAATGGCTCTTGTTTGAAAGTCAATTTTATTTGCTATTAGAATGGCAACTCCAACTTGTTTCTGCAGGCCACTTGCTTGGAACATTGTTTTCCATTCATTTACCCTGATTTAGTGTCTGTCTTTGTCTCTTAGGTATGTTTCCTACATGCAGCAAAATGCTGGGTCCTCTATATGTATCCAGACTGTTAGTCTATGACTTTTTATTAGGGAATTGAGTCCGTTGATGGTGAGAGATATTAAGGAATAATGATTGTCGCTTCCTGTTCTTTTCATTGTTAGAGGTGGAATTGTGTTTGTTTGTCTCTCTTTTGGTTTCATTGCAAGGAAATAATATTCTTGCTTTCTGTAAGGTGCAGTTTCTCTCCTTGTTGGAGTTTTCCATCTATTATCCTTTGTAGGGCTGTATTTGTAGAAATATATTGTGTAAATTTGATTTTGTCATGGAATATCTTGGTTTTTCCATCTATGTTAACTGAAAGGTTTGCTGGATATAGTAACTTGGGTTGGCATTTGTGTTTTCTTAGGGTCCATATGACATCTGTCCAGGATGTTATGGCTTTCATGGTCTCTGGTGAGAAGTCTAGTGTAATACTTATTGGTCTGCCTTCATATTTTACTTGACTTTTTCCCTTACTGTTTTAATATTCGTTCTTTGTTTTGTGCATTTGATGTTTTAACTATTATGTGACAGGGGTAATTTCTTTTCTGTTCCAATCTATTTGGAGTTCCTTAGGCTTATTGTATGTTTGTGGCATCTCATTCTTTTGGTTAGGGAAGTTTTCTTCTGTAATTTTGTTGAATATATCTACTGGGCCCGTAAATTGGGAGTCTTCATTTTCTTCTATACCTATTATCCTTAGGTTTGGTCTTCTCATTGTGTCCTGGATTCCCTCTATGTTTTGGGCAAGGAGCTTTTTGCATTTTACATTATCTTTGACAGTTGTGTCAATGTTTTCTATGGTACCTTCTTCCCCTGATATTCTCTCTTTTATCTGTTGTATTCTGTTAGTGATGCTTGTGTCTATGGCTCCTTGTTTCTTCATTTGGTTTTCTATATCCAGGGTTGTTTCCCTTTGTGCTTTATTGTTTCTATTTCCATTTTCTCTTCCTCCACCTGTTCGACTATGTTTTCCTGCAATTCTTTAAGTGATTTTTTGTTTTTCATCTCTAAGGGCTTCTACTTGTTTACTTGTGCTTTCCTGCATTTCTCTAAGGGAGTTCTTTATGACCTTCTTAAAGTCCTCCATCAGTATCAAAACTGTGATTTCAAATCTAAATCTTGCTTTTCTGGTGTGTTTGGATATCCGGTATTTTCTTTGGTGGGAGAATTGGGCTCTGAAGATGCCATGTATTCTTGGTTTCTGTTGATTAGGTACCTGGACTTGCCTCTAGCCATTGGGTTGTCTCTACTGTTTGCTGGTCTTGCTTTTTTCTGGGAGTGACTTGGCCCTGCTATAGGCCTCTGTGTTAGCACTCCAGTATAACTTGTTTCCTGTTTTCTTTCAGTCATTCCTGAGAACCGGTGGTCTGCTCTCAGATTTGGCAGTGCTCCTGGAGACTGTCTTTCAGCTCTAGGCACAGGTAGGAATCAAAGGGTCCTTCCCCTGATTGCTCCTGTAGGTCCTTGCACCCAGTGGGTACAGTTGGCACTATGCAATTCCTTCTTGGGTCTGGACTGTGGCAGAGGGTATTTTCCTCTGACTTCTCCGAAGTATCCATACTTCTGAGGTTCCAGCTCTCTCCCCCAAGGGATATGAGTGCAGGGAGCTGTTTGGCTGGTTCAATTATTTCCTGGGCACAATTCAAAACTGGAGGTACAGGCGGCTGTCTGTTCCTATATCCCTCTGTCCAGAGGCACTCTGCAATTTCCCTTTGGACCAGAAATGTGGGCTGAGGTGTGCAGAGGTGGCAGTCTGTCCTGTCGCCTCGGGTTGTCTGCACTCTTGGGTGGTCTGCTTTCTTCCCCAAGGGATTTGTGTGCAGGGAACTATGGGATGGTATTAGTTCACTTCCGTGTAAAGATGAAAGACCCCCTGAGAGGGAAGACCCTCACTCACGTCTCCGGATGACGCGACCCCCCAAGAACTCACATAAGACCGTCCTTGCTGTAATTTAAACGAGGTTTATTGATAGGAACCAGTGCACTGGGGTCAAGACACATATTCCACGAAGGGGCAGAGGAGTTCAACCATGAGTGGCTGGGAGAAGAGGTATTTAAAGGAAGAAACCACAACTCAGTGGGGTAGGAAGGGAGTCATTGGAAACTGTTGAGAATACCAGTGAAAAATCACAAGAAGGAGCTTCCTGTTTCTCAAGATTGTTTAACTTTATGGTCTGTCAGTTCCTGGGAGAGCTTCCTGCTTCTCAAGATTATTCTCTAAGATTTAATCTAACTTTATGGTCAGCTAGTTCCTGGGAGTGAGTTGCTGAACCGGCTGATGTCATTACACATTCTATGGTCCCAGAAGAAGTTTCCTGGAACATAAATTTCCAGGTCCTAATCGTTTTTTTTCTTCTACTCTGAACCTTTGTCTGGGGGGGGAGGCAACTTTAAAACTTTTACCTTTCAGAGCTACGAACAGGAAGTGCCCTGACCCAGAGGACTTCTGCCTCTGAGTATCCTGAATCCACCAGGCAGGTCACTTGATAGCAGAAAAGTGTGTCTAACCTCTGCTGTCAACTGTGGTGGCACTCCTGGAGACTGTCTTCCATCTCTAAGCCTGGGCAGGAATCAAAGGTTCCTGCCCCTGAGTCCTCCTGTAGGTCCTTGCACCCAGCGGGCATAGTTGACACTATTCACTTCCCTCTTGGTCTAGACTGTGGGTAGAAGGTATTCTCCTCTGACATCTCACAAGTATCCACACTTCTGAGGTTCCAGTTCTCTCCCCCACAGGATTTGGGTGTAGGGAGCTGTTTGACCAGATCAGTTTGATCCTGGGCACAGACCAGAACTGATGGTATAGCCGGCTGTCTGTTCCTATATCCCTCTGTTCAGAGGCACTGTACAGTTTCCCCTTGGAACAGGGATGTGGGCCGAGGTGTGCAGAGGTGGCAGTCTGTCTTGTGGCCTAGGGATGTCTGCTCTCCTTGGTGGTCTGCTCTCTTCCCCCAAGGGATTTGGGTGTAGGAGATTTTTTAATTCAAAACATGGCATCATGCTCAAAAATCTAGATCCCATCCTGTGTCTAGACAATTGCTGGAACAATATTGATGACTGCAATTATCCTGTCTTGGGAACTGATAAGCAACATAGTTTCAGGATTTTAGGAGGCATGGAGTGGCAGTGTTAAAAAAAAGTTTCAGTCAATTTTTATATATTTCTCATTCAATTGTGAGGCATTTTGAGGAACTACACTGAGTCACCAAGAAAAGATAAAAGAAAAATAAATTCCCATAAAAATGTCAAGGACTGTATATGTGACACAGTGACAGAGTTTGTATGAGTATTGGAACACCCATTTTAAAGCACATGGTTTTCCTCAGTCCTGTATTTGTATTCAAAATATCTCCAGTTTTCTACAATGAACTGGTGGTCATAATTAACACAAAGATGGGTCATTTGCTTGACACTGGCTCTTTGAAGACTGCCTATTAAATGCCTATAGTATTCTGGAGTACACACTGGAGTTATTGAAATGATTACCTCTTTTCTTAGCTCACAATCACAATATACAAGGCTCTAAAAGCTTTCCATGAAAAAGGTGATGGGTAGTGTATTCTCTTAACTCCAGTTTATTAAAAACTCAACATAATCTTGCATTGCAGTTTATTTTATTCTGATTTGGCAATTATAATAAAGTTCATAGCAAATATAAATACAAAGATTACATTTAGTATCTGTAATTTACAAGATTTGTTTACCTTTCATACTCATTTAGTTTTACTTTTAGTTCTTTTTCTAGGTTGATATGGATAACTTTGAATTCTGGTCCTTCCTCTTTGCAATATTCATGTGGCGATTATAGTAATTTTTCACCAAGCTCAGTTTATGTGACTTCAGAGATTGAAGAAAGAGCTTCAGACAGGACAGACAATTATTATTCAAACTGAACTACATTCCTCTCCACATTCTGATAGAAATTGGATAAAATCAGACAAGGAAGATTGAAATGTTTAACATGATTCCTGCAACTCTGGAAAGCATGAAGAGGATTCAACACTCCTCTACCCAAATCATGCATGTGTTGGAGTGTACTATTTATTGGGAGGTGATGGTAAGTTATCTAGTGCTAACTCACATTATTTAGCAAGAGGGGTTTGATAAAATTTAACTACTTCTAAATATAATTCCAGATAGCCAAATCTGGTTGAGATAATAACAAGGCCAAGTAGAAACATGTTGTACTAGTTATGTTCTTCACTACCATGTGAAAATAATTGAAAATAGACAACTTAATTAGAGTATTTATAACATCTGATTCCATCCAGGTCTCAGGTACAAAACAGTGTCTTCTGGACATGCTATGGCTGCTTTACTCATGGAAGTACTAAAGATGTTATCTGGGTATGATCTGCACAAGAGCAAGCCAATCAATATTCCAGCAGGCCTGGGTGAGGGACATATCAACTCCTACTTTAAGCTTTGGATCTACTAAGAGTACATGGTTGCTGTGCTATGGAAAGCACTATTCTTTATGAATGTAGCCCCTGGCCGATGCACCAATCCTGATAAATTTCCCAACCACACGGATATATAGTAGGGACAGAATGAACTGGGAGTGTATATACAATATGAAACAAAAAATATATGACTTTGGAAGTTGGATGGGAAAAGAATAAATTTGGAAGGACTTAGTGCAAATAGTAGTGGAGAAAATGGTGAACGTACACTCTATGCATTTATTAATTTCTCAGGTAATTAATACAATCTGTTGTGTGATATGTGCTTTTATTGCACTTTCCATTTCCCTGGATGAACGATTGTGAAAAGCACAGCGCCAGAAACAAGTGAAATAATTACCACAGCATCTAAAGTCAGGCATTTAGATGATGAGAGAATAGCAGTATGGCAGGCATCTAAAACCAAGGCTAAGGCCTTTTACCTTCTTCCTACAATTGAATCACCCAAAACCTACTCAAAAAAAATCAAAGCAGTAGGTGGGGAACAAGTGTTGAAACATAAGTGCCCATAGGAGAAATTCCTCATTGAAACCACCACACCTGATAGCTACTGTGAAATACAATGTCAAATGTCACCTATGTTTTATCCTTACACATCAGCAGTATGTGGGGAAGGAGGCTTCCTTGTGCATAAGGAGCCTCGGTATAAGAGTATGCCTTTTCTATTCTTAGTTTATTTCTACATGATTTTACCTTTTGCAGTCTACTCATACATTTTATTCACCATTTGTTTCTCTTAATACAACCATATTAATATGCACAAAAGTATGCAATAGATGAACAGAAGGCATATCACCTGCCATAAACTTTGTTGCTGGCATATTCTGTTGACATTTCCCTAATTTGTTCAAGAGATAATATTTAACAAATGATCATCTACTTCTTTTGAGAATTGCACTACTTATTGGCGTTATGAAAAGAGTTATACTCATGCTCTAAGGCAATATATCAAATGCATTATTATTTATATTTCATGATTCAGCTATCATATCAGCAAAGTGTTTTTGTTTTAATATTAGAACTTAATTACATATTCTTAAACCACTGACAAGCTAAAAGGATTCTAGCTTGTTAAAGAGCAAAGAGAAATATTTTCGAAGGTTTATTTCCATTATGTGTATAATTCTGTTTTTATTTTGTGAAGTTTCAAATTATAGGTATACTGGGAAGCATTACATTATTTTGTGTTTTCAGAATTCTGAATACTATAATGTATCCCATTAGAATTGAAGTAATGTGTCATAAAACAATACAGATAAACTCACACTTCTACCTTGAGAGGGGTTATAAAATTGATATAAAATAACATTTTTCCTATTTCTCTAGCACTTTATGCACTTCATTTACTAAAACACATAAAATTGTTCATAAAATATTTACTAGTACTTTAAAGGTCTCTGAAAACATAAATTGAGTTGTACAGTATATATGACTTTCCATATAGCACCTTGCTTTAAAGCATAAGAGTCCAGCTTTTATTTTATTTTTAAATTTGGGTTTGCATGCTTTTCAATGCTTAAATCTAGAAGATGATGACATTTCAACTTTCATTAAAATGCTTAAGATGGTCTTTGTTATTGCTGACAAGCTCTCACATAGATGTTTTCAATTTTCAACTACTTAGAAGAATTGTGTTGTTTTATTTTCTTACTTGCTTTGTGTGCTGTGCATTTGGTGTAATGCTTGCATTGTGATTTGGGTTCCCAAAATCACATGAGAATCCTGAATATGAGACACTGAGTATCTGGGTCTGTGCACCCAGCTGATTCTGTTTTGTAAATAAAAGTTTCTGATGGCCAGTTGCTGGGAAGAGAGACAGAAAGAGGACTTTAGGATTGGCCTGCAAGGGGATCGAAAAAGAAATAGGATCACCATGCCAAGAGAGGAATATGATCCAAGCTTGAAAACTACAGAAGAGAGATGCCAATCATGTAAGAGTCAAGTAACAGTGGCCCCAGTATATCCACCCCCAACCAAACAGGGTTTAGCATAGCAAAAATGGAATATAGATTTTAGTAGGTAATAAATGGGGAGTACTGGAGGGGAGGCATTAGCAATGTGAAAGTTTTGGAGAGGCCCACCGTTGAGCTTATTATGGCATATCAAATATAAGTGTGTGTGTGTGTGTGTGTGTGTGTGTGTGTGTGTGTGTGTGTGTGTGTGTTTCATTCAGTAATCCAAAGCATTGGGACATGTAGAGAGGAACTTGTGCCTCTATGTTTTGGGATATTTGAATGGAATAACCAAAGACAACAACACGTATAAAGATTGTCATTTCATATATGTATGTACCTGTTGCCATTGGGTCTTCCTTGAATGCAATGCACTTCACTTGATGAGGCAGATTTTCACACTTATATAGAAACTTTCAAAATAGGGGAATTTAGGCAGGTATCTTTCTGGCTCTGAAGATCTCAGTTTCTGCATCCAGGATCCTGTAATGAAAGTTAGGTTGTCATTCCTAACTTGAATTTGGTGGGTTCCAGTGATCATGACTTTGGTCCACCTCCACAGTATATACTTCTACAGTCAGTTATAGTACAAGATCTTACATTAAGAAATAGTTAAATAATGGGCCAATGAGAAGGCTCAGTAATTAAGGGCAGGAGGATGAGCAGTTCAAGAGCATCCATAGATTCAACATTTGTCTAGGCTATATGTGAGTGGAGTATTTTCAACCCTATTTATAGTTCTCAACATTAGCACTCTAAAGAGTCAGGCTGCAAGGATTGGTATATACTTAATGATACAGCTTTCTTCGTTCTATCAGTCATTGTGTTTCTCTGCTGTGTATCATTAAATAATTCACATGCTTGTCATATTCTCAAATCAATGTGAGTTACTGATTTTCTTAACAGGTGTTCTGAACCCGTGGATGATTATCCCTTTGTGTTTCATGTGACAGATATCCTGCATATCAGATATTGACATCAATTTTCACAATTTTACCAAAATTACAGCTACAAAGGAGCAACAAAATAATTTTATGGCTGATGGTCCTCAAAACATGATGCAATGTATTAATGTGTGGCAGCATTAGGAGACGTTAGAACCACAAACTTAGACATTCTTGTCTAGTGCTATGTTCACTGTTAAGTGCTGCCAGTATCTCAGTATATGATTACATCAGAGGTTATTACTGTCCAACTTAGCTAAAAAGACATAGATACAGTGGGAAGGGCATGTACAGAACAAATAAAGTACAGATTCAACTAATAGGAAAAGAAAGAATCAGTGTCAAGTATCCAGCTAGCACATGTCCAAAACAATATATACTGCAAAATCTTGAAAACTGAGTTACTTCACTATTCATACAAAGGTATTATTATAGGGTACTATATCCCCACCTTTTTTCTCTGCCAGAATTATATGTTTCTTCCTTTTTAAAAAACTTTTTTATCCTTTCTCACTTAAAATTATAAATGTATTGATAAATGATTTGTGTTGTATATATGTGATGCATGCATATATGTGTGCGAGTATACACCTCTCTCTTAGTACCTGTGCAAGTAAGAAGTCATTAAGAGTCTCACATTATTACTCTACATATTCTTGTTATGACAGATTCCTTACTAAACCTGCAGAAAGACTGGGGCCCAGTAAGCACCAAGTATTCTTCTATCTATATACCTGAAAGTGTACCATGGTCTGGATATGTTTCACCATCAACAGAAATGGGTGCTAGAACTTTTTGTCTCAAATTAGTTTTAAAAGGATGAATGTGAAATTATCACAAACATAGATAATTTTGTTCATTCCTCTATTTCTATAATTGTGGAGCCTTATCAATTTCAAAGGTTTTACAAGTTTTAAAAATTTTAAATTTTGCACAACAAACTTTGCCACAATTAATTAACTGCTCTTACCTTTGATGCGTTTTAGATGTACGTGGCTACAAATCTCTACAATGACATATCAAAACAGGTACACTGAAATTTTTCATCCTAACCATTCTACACATATTTTAAAGTGATTTCAATTTTGCTGATCAAATTATAGACTATGCAAGTTCTCAACATTTCCAGGATTGTGAAGCAATATTACCAGAAAAGGATTTTTTATTTTGAATTTTTTATTAGATATATTTCTTTACTTACATTTCAAATGTATTCCACTTCCCAATTTCCTGTCCATTAGTACCCAATCCTTCCACTCCCCCTTTCCCATACTGGTATTCCCACATATATCCCCTAAGTGCACTCACACATTCACCTGCACTGGGGGTCCAACCAAGGCAGCACCAAGGGCTTCCCCTTCCACTGGTGCCCCAACAAGGCTACTCTGTGTTACCTATGCAGTTGGAGTCTTGGGACAGTCCATGAATAGTCTGGTTGGTTGGCATTGTTGTTTTTAGGGGGTTGCAAGCTCCTTCAATTCTTTCAGTATTTCCTCTAATTTCCCCCAAGGGGTCCTGTTCTCAGTTCAGGGGTTTTCTTTTAACATTGACCTCTGTATTGAACATATTCCAGATGTGTCTCTCAGGAAAAGATCTATATTTGGTTCATGTCAGCATGCAATTTTTAGCTTCATCAATCTTATCTAGTTTTGGGCCACAAGTGGGGCAGGCTCTGAATGGCCATTCCTTGAGTCGCTGCTCTAAATTTTGCTTCCAAATCCCCTTCTATAGATAACTTTTCCCCTTTTAGGAAGGAGTGGGAGCATCCATATTTTGGTCATCCATCTTCTTGAGTTTCCTTTGGCCTGTGGATTACATCTTGGGTAATTCGAGCTTTTTAGCTAATATGCACTTATCAATGAGTACATACCAAGTATGTTATTCTGTAATTGAGTTACCTCACTCAGGATATTTTCTAGTTCATTCCATTTGCCTATGAATTTCATGAAGTCATTATTTTTGATATCTGAATAGTACTCCATTGTGCAGATTTACCACATTTTTTGAATCCATTCTTTTTTTGAAGGGCATCTGGGTTCTTTGCAGCTACTGGCTACAAACAAGGCTGCTATGAACATAGTGGAGAATGTGTCTTTGTTGTATGTTGGAGAACCTTTTGGGTATATGCCCAGGAGTGGTATAGCTGAGCCCTCAGGTAGTGTAATGTCCACTTTTCTGAGGAACATCCAGACTGATTTTAAGAGTAGTTGTACCAGTTTTCATTCCCAAAAACAATGGAGGGTGTTCCTCTTCTCCACATCCTCACCAGCATGTGATGTTCCCTGAGGTTTTTTGTTGTTGTTGTTTTGTTTTGTTTTGTTTTTATCTTAGCCATTCTGACTGCTGAGAAGTAGAATTTCAGGGTTGTTTTGATTTGCATTTGATGTTGAACATTTCTTTAGGTGGTTTTTGGCCATTATGGAATTCTCAGCTGAGAATGTTATGTTTAGCTCTGTACCCCATTTTATAATAGGGTTATTTGGCTCCCTGGAGTCTAACTTCTTGAGTTCTATGTACATATTGGATATTAGCCCTCTATCAGATGTAGTATTGATAAAGATATTTTCCCAGTCTGTTGGTTGCCATTTTGTCCTAATGAAAGTGTCTTTTCAATTACAGAAGCTTTGCAGTTTTATGAGGTCCCATTTGTCGATTCTTGATCTTAGAGCATAATCCATTACTGTTTTGTTCAGGAAATTTTCCCCAGTGCCCATGTGTTGAAAAATCTTCCCCACAGTTTGGTTGTATCTGGTTTGACATGGAGGTTCTTGATCCACTTGGACTTAAGCTTTGTACATGGTGATGAGAATGGATCGATTTGCATTCTTTTACATGATGTCCTCCAGTTGAACCAGCACCATTTGTTGAAAATGCTATTTTTCTTCCATTAGAAGGTTTTAGTTACTTTGTCAAAGATCAAGTGACCATAGGTGTGTGGGTTCATTTCTTGGTTTTCAATTCTGATCCACTGATCTATCGGCCTGTCTCTGTACCAATACCATACAATTTTTATCACTATTGCTCTGTAGTACTGTTTGAAGTCAGGGATGGTGATTCCCCCAGACGTTCTTGATTGTTCAGTATAGTTTCCACTATCCTCATTTTTGTTGTTATTCCAAATCAATTTGCAAATTGCTCTTTATATCTCTGTAAAGAATTGAGTAGGAATTTTGCTGTGGATTGCACTGAATCTGTAGATTGCTTTTGGAAAAATGGCCATCATTACTATACTAATCCTGCCAATCAATGAACATGGGAGGTCTTTCCATCTTCTGAGATCTTCATCAATTTCTCTCTTCAGAGACTTGAAGTTCTTTACATACAGATCTTTCACTTGCTTGGTTAAAGTCACACCAAGATATTTTGTATTATTTTTGACTATTTTGAAAGATGTTATTTCCTTAATTTCATTCTCAGCTGGTTTATCATTTGAGTAAACGAAGGCTACTGATTAGTTTTAGTTAATATTATAGCACACTTTGCTGAAGCTGTTAATCAGGTTAAGTAATTCTCCATTGGAACTTTTGGGGTCACTTAAATACACTATCATATCAAATAGTGATTTCTTCCCTTCAAATTTTTATTTCTTTGAACTCCTTTTGCTGTCTCATAACTCTGGCTACGACTTCAAGTTCTATATTGAGTAAGTAAGGAGAGAGTCGGCAGCCTTGTCTATTCCCTAATTTTAGTGAGATTCCTTCAAATTTCTCTCCATTTAGTTTGATGTTAGCTATTGGTTGGCTGTATATTGCTTTTCCTATGTTTAGATATGGGCAATGAATTCCTGATATTTCCAGGCCTTTTATGCTGAAGGATGTTGAATTTTGTCAAATGCTTTCTCAGCATCTAATGAAATTACCATGTGGTTCTTATCTTTGATATGGTTTATATAGTAGATTACATTGATACATTTTTGTATATTAAACTATCCCTGTATCATTGGGATGAAGCCTACTTGATCATGATGGATGATCGTTTTGATGTGTTCTTGGATTAAGTTTGCAAGAATTTTATTGAGTATTTTTGCGTCAACATTCATAAGGGAAATTGGTCTGATGTTCTCTATCTTTGTTGGGTCTTTGTGTGTTTTACATATAAGAGTAATTGTGGCTTCATAGAAAGAATTTGATAGTGCACAACCTGTTTCTATTTTGTGAAATAGTTTGGACAGTATTTGTGTGAGGTATTCTATGAAGGACTGATAGAATTCTGCACTGAACCCACCTGGATCTGGTCTCTTTTTGGTTGAGAAACTTTTAATAACTGCTTCTATTTCTATAGGAGTTATGGGGTTGTTTATATACTTTATTTATTCCTGATTTAACTTTGATACCTGTTATGTGTCTAGAAATTGTCCATTTCTTCCAGATTTTCCAGTGTTGTTGACTATAGGCTTTTGTAGTAGGATGTGATTTTTTTTTTAATTTCTTCAGATTATGTTGTTATGTCTCCCTTTCATTTCTGATTTTCTTAATTTGGATACACTCTCTGTGACCTCTGGTTAATAGGGCTAATGCTTTATCTATCTTGTTGATTTTTGCAAAGAGCCAACTCCTGGTCTTGTTGATTTCTTGTATACTCCTTTTTATTTCTACTTGGTTGATTTCAGCCCTGCGTTTGATTATTTC
This sequence comes from Rattus rattus, assembly GCF_011064425.1. NCBI lineage: Eukaryota > Metazoa > Chordata > Mammalia > Rodentia > Muridae > Rattus > Rattus rattus. The sequence goes on from NC_046163.1 coordinate 94,119,712, forward strand.
CTGCCTTCTACCCCTCTTGGGTTTATTTATTTCTTTTTCTTCTAGAGCTTTTAGGTTTGCTGTGAGAAAAAATGTTACATAAAATGGGATTTACAAAATGATGTTGATGTTAAGTTCAGGTAATATATCATTCTATATGTTTGTTATAAGTTCAAATCAATAGTTTTTACATGGCCTTGCCTTGTCATAGTGCATCCCTGTATTTTTATCATTGTTCCTAAATGTTTTTCCTTGAACATGTTTGTCATAAGTCTATGTCTCTATTAGTGTGATTTTGAATGTTCATTATATTTCTTATTATGCAGTCTTTACTTACAATTATGAGGAGTTGGCACAGTCTATTCTTTTTTTTCCCCCTCTTTTAAAGGATTCATTTCCAGGACTTGGTATTGCAAGTTTAAATAAGTATTTATATTTTTTCCATCTTTATTAAATTGGGTATTTCTTATTTACATTTCAAATGTTATTCCCTTTTCCTGATTTCTAGGGCCACCATCCCTAGTCCTGTCCCTCCCATTCTGTATGGGTGTTCCACTCCCCATCCTCCCCCCATTACCGTCCTCCCCCCAAAATTCCCATTCACTGGGGGTTCAGTCTTGGCAGGACCAAGGCCTTCCCCTTCCACTGGTGCCCTTACAAAACTATTCATTGCTACCTATGCTGTTGGAGCACAGGGTCTGTCCATGTATAGTCTTTGGGTAGTGTCTTAGTCCTTGGAAGCTCTGATTGCTTGGCATTTTTTTTCATGTGGGCTCTCAAGCCCCTTAAAGCTCTTTCAGTCTTTTCTCTGATCCCTTCAACAGGGGTTTTATTCTCAGTTCAGTGGTTTGCTGCTGGCATTTGTCTACGTATTTGCCATATTCTGGCTGTGCCTCTCAGGAGAGATCTACATCCGGCTCCTGTGGGCCTGCACTTCTTTGCTTCATCCAACTCATTAAGTTTGGTGACTGTATATATATGGGCCACATGTGGGGCAGGCACTGATTGAGCATTCCTTCTGCCTCTGTTCTAAACTTTGCCACCCTATTCCTCCCAAGGGTATTCTTGTTACCCTCGTAAAGAAGGAGTGAAGCATTCACATTTTGGTCATCCTTCTTGAGTTTCATGTGTTCTGTGCATCTAGGGTAATTCGAGCGTTTGGGCTAATATCCTCTTATCAATGAGTGCATACCATGTGTGTGCTTCTGTGATTGGGTTACCTCACTCTGGATGATATTTTCCAGTTCCATCTATTTGTCTATAAATTTCATAACGTCATTGTGTTTGATAGCTGAATAGTATTCCATTGCATAGGTATACCAAATTTTCTGTATCCATTGCTCTGTTGAAGGGCATCTGGGTTCTTTCCAGTCTGCCTATTATAAATAAGGCTGCTATGAACGTAGTGGAGCATGTGTCTTTGTTATTTGTTGGTGAATCTTTTGGGTATATGCCCAAGGGTGGAATAGCTGGGTCCTCAGGTAATTCAATGTCCAATTTTCTGAGGAACTTCCAGACAGATTTCCAGAATATTTTTCCCAGTCTGCAGTCCCACCAACAATGGAGGAGTGTTCCTTTTTCTCCACATCCTTGCCAGCATTTGATGTCACGTGAGATTTTGATCTTAGCCATCTGACTGTTGTGAGGTAGAATCTCAGGTTTGATTTGCATTTCCCTTTTGACTAAGAATGTTGAACATTTCTTTAGGTGTTTCTCATCCAGTCTACATTGCTCAGCTCTGAATTCTTTGTTTAGCTCTGAGTCCCATGTTTTAAAGAGGGTTACTTGGTTTCACTTGTTTGGTTAGAATTACTGCAAGGTATTTTACATTGCAAATATTGTAAAAGTATTGCTTCCTTATTTTCTTTTCAACCTGTTTATCATTTGTATAAGTAAATTTTTTTCATTTATCAGAGTTAATTTTATACCTAGTCACTTTGATGATGTTTTTTATCATTTGTAGACATTCTCTGGAAAAATTTGGGGGGTGACTTATATTTTCTATATCATACCATCTGAGAAGAGTTCAATCTTGATTTCTTTTTTCTTTTTTTTTTTTGATATTTCCATTTCTACATTTACTTTAGAACACAAGATCATGGTGCCAGCCAGAAGTTTTTTGATTTTTGTTTTTTTCAGAATATTTAGTTATTTTATTTTTGAGAAGAGATTGGATTGCAGCCATACATCACATGTTTTGCTTTCGATTCACTTTTTATGTTTTGTTTCGACATTTTCAATCAACTCTTTACAGCTTTATGAATTATGTAGAGTACATTGTACATGCTGGAACTCTACCAGTCATTGAAGATTTAGTATGCATGTGATTAAGTAAGAAGTGATTATAAATGCAACTTCAAGGGGAGTCTGTTTTACTGCTTTTACTAGTCTTAATGTTTCAGCAAATAAAACTTACACTAGTGTTTTTACTTCTTGATGTTATTCACACAACTCTAGCTCTTCACAACGAAGGCATAAAGAAAATATGGCATCATCAATATGACCAGCGGTAATAGAAGCAGTTCTTTATTTTTTTTAATTGGATATTTTTTATTGACTTTTAAAATGTTATTCCTTTTCCTAGTTTCCTGGCCATAAGATCCCTATCCCATCCTCCTCCCCTTCTTCTATATGGGTGTTCAAGCTCCTCAAGCACCCTCTTTCCCATCCCCAACATTCCCTTACACTGGCACATCCAGTCTTGGGAGGACGAAGGGCTTCTCCTTTCATTGTGTCCAAAAAGGACATCTTCTGCTATATATGAAGTTGGAGCCATGGCTCTGCCTATGTATACTCTTGGGGTACTGAAACCTTGATATTTTGTTTGCCAATTTGTATCCCCTTAATCTCCTTGTGTTCTCTTACTGTTTTGGCTAGAACTTCCAGCGCTATATTGAATAGATACTGGGAGACTGGGCATCCTTTTGTTGTCCATGATTTTAGAGGGATTCCTTCAAGTTTCTTTCCATTTAATTGATATTGAATGTTGGAATACAGTATATTGCTTTTAATATGTTTAGGTATGGGCCTTGAGTTCCTGATCTGTCCAATAATTTTAACAGGTAGGGTGTTTTATTTTGTCAATTTTTTTTCAGAATCTAATGAGATGTTTATGTGACTTTTTTAAGTTTGATTATAAAGAGGATTAGGTTAATGGAATTTCATGTGCTGAACCAACCTTGCATCACTTGAATGAAGCTTACTAAATCAAGGTGAATAATTGTTTCGATATGTTCTTGGATTCAGTTTACTAGAACTTTATTGACTATGTTTGCATCAATATTCTTAAATGAATTTGGTCTATAGTTTATTTTTCCCCTATTACATCTTTGTGTGATTTAGATATCAAGATAAGAAAGAGTAAATTTGAACATTTATCTTTCATGTATATTTATGAATTATAATTGCATATACTAAAACATAGAATTTATTAAAATGATAACTATATTACAAACTTTTTATAAACGTATACAATTTAACTATTTAGCTGGTTCATAAAGGTACATTGGCACAAATTGGTTCTAAATATGCCACTATCTCAGAGTTGTTCTCTCCTCTATAATTAAGAGGATAATAGATGCATCTTTTTTCCTTTGCCCACCTCCTCATGACACAATTCATTATAACTGGATCTGGACTCTAAACTTTGTTTGGAATTGTCAATATATTCATAGGTATTCACTAGCGAATGCTTTGACAAGACTAAAAACATTAATGATCATTCCTTCAAAAATAAAGTCATTCAGAAGGCTTTCTACTTGAGCAGTCCTATCCCCTTCTTTGTGGATATGGTATTTGTCATAATTACTGTGGGCAACGTATCACAATGACAGTAACATGATGTGTGAAAAGTGTCAGCACTGGGGAATTATACATGGGCCAGGGAAGAAAAGTGCAAACGATCATGATAAGAAATAAGAACCTACACAATAAGTAAGTACTTTGAATTTCTGTGTTTTATTAAACATATGCTTCAGACATTGCTACTTCCATAGCTTCTACATTTTCACTTTATTTTTAAACAGATTGAATCTAAAACAGGTTGTGAGTTTGTCCAGGGGGTATTAGCTGACATACTGTAATTTAAGTAAAGTGATCTGGTGAAATAAAAAGGAAGATTTTTAAGCATCTATGAGCCATTTACTCAGAGTGAACACAGTGGAGTCAAACAGATTACAGATGTTTGTTGTTATAAAAATAAACTATTGCTGTTAATAATGAGATATTTTAACATTTTAAATGTTTACATAAATACACCTGGACACTCAGGGATCAATGCAAATGTTGGCTATGACCCTGTAAGCGCTGCATAACTCTTAAAATAAATTTAGGCAGCCAATTCTTGGATAGCCAGTTCAATAATTTTTAAGATCTTGTATTGTTTGCTTTCTATGTTTTTGTATTTTTTAAGATTTGTTTTATTTAAATTTTTGTATTTTGAAAAAATGCATGTATCTGTACAGAGTGTTTTTATCATATTCACCCACTATTATCTCCTCCAATATTCGTGAGTCTCCCAGCATCATCTCTTTCCCGACTTCAAGATTTTGTTTCTGCTCAATTATTTTACTGAAAAATTAATTTACTCAATATAATCTTTTCATGATTTTCCTACCTCAAAGTTCTGCTAGGTCCTTTCTCCTCTAGACTCCTTTATTTTTCTCTTTTTATATAATGGCAAGGAAAACTCACCCCTTTCTGATCAAGACGCACCATTTCAATGACTATCAGGCTATGAAGGATTTTAAGGAAGGTGAATAAGTAGGGGTAATATATCTACAAATGTATATACCCTGCTGAGCAGCTTCTCTCCTGAACATACTATGTACACTTTTCTTGACCTAAAGGATGTCTTCTTCAGCCTCCCTTTGGCACCAAAAATAACCACCCTTTATTTGTTTTTGAATGGCATGATTTGGAAAAAGGCTTCAAGAGAAAACTGACTTGGACATGCCAGCTTCAAGGGTTCAAAAAACTCACCAACCATCATGGATGGACTAATCACTGAATGAGGATATGGGTAAATACTAGCAGGCTCATCCCCAAATAACCATGCTTCGATATGTAGATGACATCCGGTTTGTGGCCCCTAAGCTGAAGGTATGCCAGGAGGCCACATGAGGCTTACTACTGGATGTGAGTCAACTTGCCTACTGAGTATAGGCTAAGAAGGCCCAGCTTGGTCTGCTTGTTGTCAGCTATACAGGATACATATTCAAGGAGGGCAAAGTATGATGTCAGATGACCATGAGCAAACCATTCTTAGCATCCGAGTTCCATCAATCTGAAAGCAAGTGTTGGAATTTTTGGCCAATGCTGGATTTTGTAGACACTAAGTGTCAGGGTTCACTGAGAAAGTCAAACCATTATATTATGTCACTGGGGACCAAGAAGAGAGAAAATAGACCCTTGATGTAAACACAGCTTTTAATATATAAGAAAAGCTATATTGGAGAGGCCAGACAAACCCTTTATATACTTCATGGCTGTGCAATATTTCTCAGTTGAGAATTTATTGTTTAGCTCTGTATTCCTTTTTGAATAAGGTTTTTTCGTTCTCTGGAGTCTAATTTCTTCAGTTCTTTGTATATATTGGACATGAGCTCTCTCTTTGATGTAGGATTGGTAAAGTTCTTTTCCAAGTCTATTGGTTGTCATTTTTATCTTATTGATAGTGTCCTTTGGCTTACAGAATATTTTCAATTTTATAGGTCCCATTTGTCTATTATTGCTCTTAGAGAATAAGCCATTGGTGTTCTGTTCATGAATTTTTCACCTGTGCCCATATGGTCAAGGCTCTTTCCCACTTTGTCTTCTGTTAGTTATAGTGTATCTGGTTTTGACCGATTTGTTCAAAAAGGCCACAACTACGCTTATATCTAAATCACACAAAAACCAAACAGAGAAAGAGACCTTCAGACCAATTTCCTTTGTGAATATTGTTGGAATATACTCAAAAAATTTCTTGCCAACCTAGTGCAAGAACATAATAAAACAATCATCCCTCTTGATCAAATAGGCTTCACTCCAGGGTTTCAGGGATTGTTCAATATGTGGAAATTCATCAACACACTCTGTGGCAGGACTCTACATTATTTTTGGACATAGCATCTCCACTCAAACTGAAGGTCATTGGTTATTTTGAGTGGCCAAAACCCCTTTCAGTCTGTACTACTTAATATCAAGTTCACAAGAGTTCATTGCTGATATCAGTTCTTAGAAATTGTATGGTTCACATGCCTGTAAAACAAACACTATACCAGTCAAACCATCTCTACAGACTATTTCAATATTTTATTCAGAAACTGAACAGTATAATCAAAATAAACATTGTTTTCCAAAATCAAGATTCTATGCTACATTATTGAAAAATTTAAATTGTATGTTTCCTCATTTATTAGCTTCAGAAATGGCACTGAATTAGTTTATGCCCGCTCAGGGAAGATGATGAAAATAGTTCATTTTCAGGTCCTCCTACTTCATCTATCCCCACACTTCCTGTTTTATTGAGGCATCAAATAGGACATTTGCACAAAGCAAATAATTGTAAAGTTTTTGTGAGATAACTATTATTTTAAGAAAAAGACTTTCAATGTGAGTGATAATGTCACATAAAAATAGGGTTTCATTTTTAAATGTAAATTGTCTGACTATTCATCACATGCAAATTCATAAGTTTTCTATTATTACTTTCAGTTTTAAATTCAAATATGAAGTTTTGTTTATTTCATCGTTTTATTTTTCTGGTATAATGGGCTAGTTTTAACATAGTTCTTGTGTTTTTCTCTTTGCATTGGCTTTGGTTAACATGAGTATATGTCAACTATAAAAAGATTTTTCAGATTTATGGGATAGGTCTGCAGGTCAGCATGTAAGAGTATATGCTACACAAGCTAAATGCCTGAGTTCATTGGCATAAATTATGAAGTGGAAGGAAAAAAATTGGCTTCTGACCACAGGCAATGGTCCTCTGAACTCAAATGTAAGCATACTCACCCCACAGACACAAACACACACACACACACACACACACACACACACACACACAGTGTGGGGAAGAGTCAAAGGAAATATAAAAGAAAAAAACCTATTTTATTTCCTCTAATAATATTTAATATAACGATATGCAGAAAGATATGCAGGAGAGACATATAGATAGATAATATATGTTACAGCATATGTGTGGAGAGTGAAAACAACCTATATTAATCATCTGTTTTCTGTTTCTATCATGTGGGCCAATCTTGGCTTCATGAATTAATTACCCATTGAGCTATTCCACCATCCCCTTAAACATTATAAATTTAACCTAATACTGTTCAATTTTTTGGCCTGTTACTACTTTTGAGACTTTTCTCAAATTTATGATCATAGTGACATGATATATGCACTCCATCAGTTCATTCATATACATACATTATCAAATGCACATTATACTACACTGATGGTCTTTATATGTCTTTTGGAAATAGTAGTGGTGGGAAAATATTTCCATTGATAGAGTGATAGACACACAAGCCTAAGTTTCTGAGTTCAGTTCTCCAGGAACCATGTAAGACCCATATGAGGAGAAGTGTATTAATAACCACAGCACTGGAAAGGAAAAGAAATAAAAGGAAACATAGGCATCACCAGCAAATTGGTCTAAGTAAGTTAGTGTGATCTCCAGTATACAGGTACCCAGGGTCAGAGCAATTGTTGGAGGCAGTGGAGGAAACCAGCTAATGTTGGCTTCTGGATTCAACAAATATATGCATATATGCAGAATCAAATAAGAATGTATACTCATACATATGTATATCACATACATAAGCATATAACACACATTTGCACAAAAGAGTAAATAACTTAATCTTCAGTTTTTAATTATGTTAAGTGTATGTGTGTGATAGTGGATTGAAACTTACATTTTCTCCTGCTAAGGAAAAATTTAATTAAACTTCATCTAGTGGCAGGTTATATCATTTCATATATGTAGCTTTTCTTTTCCTTTTAAAAAAATTTTGAGAAGTCCCAAATTTCACTGGTTTACATAATTTACTCATCTAGGCAAGGTGATTTTTTTCTCCCCCTTGATAATGTTCTTTTTGGCATCTTTCATTACTATGGTATCACTTCAGTCTTTGACTGGGGAAAATAGTACATAGATCAATGATACTCTCTTACTTCTACACATTTGATCTTAAGCTTTATCAAAATAACTATATGCTACAGCATGGTGAGACCTATAATAAACAGGCAGTTCTAGTTGGAGGCATGAAGTCATTCATGCTATGTCATCTGGGTCTTTATTTCTAAATCACAGTTCATCAATGAAGGAACTCATGACAGGAATACAAACAGGAAAGGAAGTTGGAGGCAGGAGCTTTTGCAATGTTCATAGAGGATTGCTCTTTATTGGAATATATATATTCTCCCTGGGATACCACCTCAGGAATTAAAAAGCTCACAATGGGTTGGGCCCTCCCACATTAGTCACTAAGAAAATGCCAAACAAGATTGCATAGAGCCCAAACTTAAAGAGGCATTTTCTTAGTTGAATCTTGCTCTTCTTTGAGGATTTTGCTTAGTGTCATTTTGCCAAAACACTATGCAGTACACAGGGAATCTCAGAACTATGAACTTTCTTAAACGTTTATTCCTGAGCCCTGAGGTGAGAACGTTTGCTTCACCATGCAGTGTTTCATAGTTTTAAAATAGGCCTTGGGTCCTCATACACTAGGAATCCCAGATATCCATTATGGGGCAGAAAGCTAACCAGCACAGACATTAATCTCTGAGGAAGACCCGTTTTGCTCTTGAACAGAATTTAAAAATTGGATATTATGATAGAATTTGGATTTGCGTCGAGTTAAGGAATATAGTACTGTATATCTCTATATGTAGATCTTGTATCATTCATTTTACCAGAACTTTAAATAATCCCTAAAACAACTACTGTCAGTTAATGGCTTTTTTTATATTTTATTACATAATCTTTAGACAGGGCACATATTATCTCAGAATATATTTTACGGTGAACGAAGTATCATTATTTCATTATTATTCTAATAAACCAACTGAAATATGTCACTTAGAATTGGCCAAGTTTCTTAAATTATGTTCAATATTGCCTCAAGCATCTTAACTAATTCAGGTCTAAAACAATGCTTTATAAAGGAGCTATACACTGGGTACTTTTCTTATTATCTGTGAAAAAGTGTTTGAAAAAATATAACTTAAGAAAAAAATTAGTTGGTCCCGCGCCCGCCCCTCCCTGGGTCAGGCTATGCCCTGAGTCGCGCTCCCTTGGGATGGCCTGCATGCCCCGGCGCTGCGTCTTGGAGTTCTCTGTGGAGTGGTGGCAGGGAGAAAGGTATTTGCTTTTGGTCCATGGACGAATCGAACACAATATTCAATATTATCATCACACAGACGCTGTATGACCTACAGTCTGGGAACTCCGGGGAGAAAGTCAGTAAGGTGAGTCTTGTATACCTGATGGGGAGCGAGAGGGTGTCGAAGACTGGAGCTGTATTGGAGCGGCTGAAAGAAGGCAGCAACATTAACGAATGGCTTACAACCTCGGGATTGGTTATATCACCACTGGCTGACCAGGCTGTTGGCAAAGGCAAAAACAAATTCGTACCTTATCGAGATTCGGCCCACACTTGGCTTCTTAAGGACAATTTAGGAGAGAACAGCCAGACCTCTAGGATAGCGACCATCAGCCCAGCCCCAGACAACTACGAGGAGACACTGTCCACGCTAAGATATGCAGACGGAGGCAAGAGTATTGTGAATTACGCTGTCCTGAATGAGGATCCTAATGCCAAGGTCATCCATGAGCTGCGAGAGGAAATGGAGAAACTGAGAGAGTAGCTCTCGCAGGTTGAGGCCATGAAGGCCCCCGAGCCGAAGGAGAAGCTCAAAGAGTCTGAGAAATTGAGGAGCTCACAGTGACATGGGAAGAGGAGCTGTGGCAAATGGAAGAGATCGCACAGGAGAGGCAGCGGCAGCTGGAGAGCCTGAGGATCACCCTGGAGACCTCTGGCATCAAAGTGGGAGATGACAAGTGCTACCTCATCAACCTGAATGCAGATCCTGCCCTCAGTGAGCTTCTGGTTTACTATTTAAAGGATCGCACCCGGGTGGGTGCTTGATACCTCTCAGGACATCCAGTTCTTTGGAATAGGGATTCAGCCTGAGAACTGTGAGATCGACATCGCAAGGGATGGAGACATCACTCTCACGCCCAAAGAAAACGCAAGGTCCTATGTGAATGGCACCAGGGTCTGCAAAACTACCCAGCTGTGGCACTGTGACAGGGTCTTATGGGGGAAACAACCACTTTTTCAGAATGAACTTGCCTAAGAGGAAACAGCGGGACTGGCTGAAAGACTTTGAGAAAGAAACCAGCACTGCAGAGCGGAACCTAGACGCTGTGAGCGAGGCTTCCTCAGATCCAGACTATAACTACAAGTTCGCACAGATGGAAGTCATTAGGAAAACACTGAACAGCAATGATCCAGTTCAAAATGTGGTTCAGGTTGTGGAAAAGCAGTACCTGGAAGAGAAGAGGACGGCCCTGGAGGAGCAGCCGCTCCTGTATGAGCGAGAGCTAGAGCAGCTTCGTCAGCAGCTCTCTCCGGAGAGGCAGCGGCCCAGCAGCGCCTCTGACCACTTGGCCTACAGCAGCCAGACAGCCCAGCAGAAAGTGACCCAGTGGGATGAGGAGAGGGATGAACTCTTTAGGCAGAGCTTGACCAAGCTTCAAGAGCTGGTGAAAGCCATCACTTTGGTGAGGGAAGCCAACTTCCTAGCTGAGGAGATGAGCAAACTCACTGACTACCAAGTGACTCTTCAGATCCTTGCAGCCAACCTCAGTGCCAACAGGAAGAGAGGAGCAATTGTCAATGAGCCCTCCATCCAGACCAGGAGGAAAGGAAAGAGCACCCAGGTCTGGACCCTCGAGAAGCTGGAAAATAAGTTAATTGATATGAGAAACCTTTACCAAGAATGGAAAAAAAAATGTCCCCAAGGCTAAGAGGCTCTATGGGAAATGAGGTGACCCTTTTTATGAAGCTCAGGAGAATCACAACCTCATAGGTGTGGCTAACGTGTTTTTGGAATGTCTTTTCTGTGATGTGAAGCTTCAATATGCAGTACCCATTATCAGGGGGAGGTTGCCGTTCGTCTCCACGTTGAGGTGATGCTTGCTAAAGGAACTGTTCCAGAGCTCGTGTCAAAGGATGACTCTTCCGAGAACTACAGTGAGAGTGGGAGTCTTGAAGTGGTGGAGAGCAGCGGGGAAGTCATCCACCGGGTCAAAAAGCTGACGTGCCGGGTGATAATTAAGAAGGCAACTGGAGGGGTTGGGGATTTAGCTCAGTGGTAGAGCGCTTGCCTAGCAAGCGCAAGGCCCTGGGTTCGGTCCCCAGCTCCGGGGGAAAAAAAAAGGCAACTGGACTACCCATAAGCCTGTCAGATTTTGTCTTCTCTCAGTACACATTCTGGGACCAGTGTGAGTCTACAGTGGCTGCTCCCGCGGTGGTCCCGGACATGTCATCCCCTTAGTCTAAGGATGTCCATTACACAGTGACCTTCTCTCACTGTAAGGACTACGTGGTAACTGTCACAGAAGAGTTCCTACAGTTCATTTCTGATGGCACACTAGCAAATGAAGTGTGGGGCTACAGGTGTGCTGGGAACGGAAGTCCCATCTGGGAGGTCGATTCCCTCCACGCGAAGAAAAGGACATTACACGACAGGTGGAATGAAGTGACCCGGAGAATAGAGATGTGGATCTCCATATTGGTACTGAACGAGCAGTGGAGGTTCACCAGGCGAAGGATGTCAACACTGGCGGTGTCTTCCAACTCAGAAAGGTTCACTCCCATAGAGTACAGGTCACAGTAAGACCTGTGTAGCATTCGGGGACACTGCCACTCATGGTTGAAGCCATCCTATCAGTATCCATTTGCTGTGTGACTGCCAGATCCATCAAGCTGCAAAGAGGGCTGGACAGTTACCAGGAGGAAGACTTGAATTGTGTAAGAGAGATATGGTCAGATGCACTCATTAAACGATGGGAATACTTAGACGAACAGATGTAAAAAGTCAGCAATAAAAAAGGAGAAAACAGAAAACGACATGGAGTGAGAAGCCAGGCTGGTGGAGCAGTGGGTGGCGCTAATGGAGGAGAGGAAGGCTGTGCTGGTACCTGACCCCGGCAGCGGGATCCCGGGGGTACCTGCTGACTGAGTCCCACATCCTGGGATGGAAACACACCTGCCCGTTCTCTTCCTGGATCTGAACGCGGATAACCTCAGTGCCAATGAGCAGCTGTTGGGCCCCCACAAGTCGGGTGTGAAATCCATCCTGCCCAAGGAACATGACAGCCTGTTTTTCTACCTGCCCATCAAAAAGCACAGTGATGACAAGGTTTCAGCCACAGCCTCCTGGGACTCCTAGGTGCACGACTCTCTTCACCTGAACTGGGTCACATCACAGAACGAAAGGATCTACCTGATTGTGAAGACCACCATTCAGCTCAGCCACCTGGCCGCTATGGAGTTAGTGTTGTGGAAGCAGATTGAATACAATATTTATAACAAGCAGAGTTTCACCCACAGTTTGAAGAGGCGAATATCACTTATCAATATATGTTACTCTTGTGGCGTGACCTATGAGATAGTATCCAATATACCAAGGCCACCAAGGAGATTGAGGACCAGGAAACACTGGCCCTCCTGGCAGCTTGGAGTAAGAACGAGGGCACTTTGGATGGGGGGACGTACATTGAGAAATACACTCGGGGTGTGCTGCAGGTCGAGAACATCATGAGTCTGGAGCGGCTCCGGCTCCAGCACCTGTCCAAGCAGGTAGGGTGCACAGGGAAGTGCCACAACAAGCAAGGCAACAATGTACCAAGAGTTGGGGAAGAGTCTTGATTGGCGGATTCTTTATCAGTCTGTTTCAGAATTGCTAGATTCTCTTGTGGTTTGGGTTTGCCATTTTGCTCAACTCTAGAAAATGCTAAAGAGAAAGACTGAGCTATCAAGTTCACAGGTTTACATGTCACCTTGTTTGAGGAGGATTAAATATGGACCACTCTGTTGTCATTCTTTTTCCTTTTTTGCTTTCAAAGTATCATGTGAGGAGAGATATTGTAGGATCATGCATGGAAAAATTTTACAAATATATTTTATGTACTTACTCTGTAGATGCCTGTACAATGGACCTCTGTGTACAGCTACCTGTGTATTGTAGAAAGAGAGAAAGCATGTGCAGCCTGCTGTATTTTTTTTAAGTCCTTAGCATTTGTGAGGAAGACCTTGGAGACTATTGAAAAGCTGCTGTTTGTGTGTGTGATGAGCTGACAGTAGTATTTTACTATCATCTGTTGAAAACAAAAAAACTGTAATTTATATTCCCTTTTGACTTTGTATTTAATTGGTACTGATTTGTGTGTGTTTTAGAATATAACCTGTCTAATTCAGAGTTAAAAAAAAGAAGAAAGAAAAAAAATTAGTTTCACTTCACAGTTTAAGGTGAGGAAATCTCCATAATTGTGGAATAGTTCATCACAGTGAGGAAGTATATCACATTGTGGAATTCCATCACAGTGTGAAGATTGATTACACTGGGGAATTGCATCAAGTGGAATAGTCCATCACCAGGGGGAAGGATATAACAGTTGAGAAGTCTACCACAGAGGAAAAGTCCATTACATTGTAGAAGTCTAACAGAGTGTGGAAGTGCATCATAATGTAGAAGTTCTACAGACTGGAGAAGATCATCACAGTAGGAAAGTCCATCACGGCTGGGAATTTTATAAGAATAGAGAAGTTCATCACAGTGAGGAAATCCAACAGAGTGGAGAAATATATTACAGTTTGGAAGTACACCACTGTGGCGAAGTCCATTGCAATGAAAATGTATCACAGTGGCAAAGTCCATCATAATGGGTAAGCCCACCACAGCTGGCAAGCATTTAAGAGTGGAGAAGTCCATCAGAGTGGGGAAAAAGATCATTGTATGGAAGTCCATACAATGAGTCAAAAGTGGAGAAGTCAATCATAGTGGGTAAACCCTAATGTTTAAGAAGTCCTTGGAAAGTTAATCACAGCAAGGAAGATAATCATCTTGGAGAAGTGCAGGACACTAGGCAAGTGCATTAAAGTGGGAAAGTCCACCTTAGGAAAAGCCCATCATTGTGGAGAAGTTCATTATAAGTTGAAAGCACACCACCATGAGGAAGTGGATCACAACAGGGAGATCCATCCATCAGAGTGGGGAATCACATCACAGTGGAAAAGTAAATCACAGTGTAAAGTGTATCACAGTCCTAAAGACCATCATGCTAGGGATATACATCAGAGAGGAAAAGTCAGTCAGAGTGAAGTCTATCATCATGATGAAGTCGATCACAATGGGGAAATGCACAGCAGTGGGCAATTTCATTACAGTGGGTAATTGCTTCAGAGGGGGAATATACATCATAGTAGAGAATACAAAACACTGTGGATGTCCATCAGATTTGAGAACGACATCACAATGCAGAAGTCCATCGTTGTGGGAAATTCCAACACACTAGAAAAGACCATCAGAGTAGAAATGTCCATCACTGTGGAGAAGTGAATAATAGTAGGGAAGTCCATCACAGTAAGAAAGTCCAACAGATGGGGGGAACGCATCACTTTTGTGAAGTCCATCACAGTTGGAACATCATTTACAGTGGGGAAGTACTTTACTCTGGGGAAGTCCACTACAGTGGGGAAGATCATCACTGTGGGTAAGTTCATCTAAAAAGGGAAGTCCTCTACAATGGAGAAGTGCATTGTTGTGGGGAAGTCCAACACAATAGGGAAGGGCATCAGAGTGAAGTAATCCATGATAGAGTTTAATTTAATCACAGTGGGGAAGACTGTCACAATCAGAAGTCCATTAGAGTGCAGAAGTCCAGCACCATGAAGAAGTTCACCAGTCAGGAAAACCATTATATTCCCTCACAGTGGGGAAATCTATTATCTTGGGGAAGTTCATCACAGTAGATAATTTCACCAAAATGGGGAATTACCTTATGCTGGGAAAGAACATCAGAGTAGAGAAGCCCATGACATTATTCTGCAGAATTTCAGAATAGTGAGGAATTCCATCACAGAGGGAAAGTGAATCACATTGTTGAAGTGTTTCAAAGTGGGGAACTCTGTCACAGTGGGGAAGTAAATCACAGTGAGGAACTGCATCACAGTGCGGAACTGCATCATTTGGAGAAACCAATCACAGTGATAAAGTTCATCATGATGGGAAAATCCAACACTGAGGGGAAGTTCATCACATTGGAGAAGTCCATCACAAAGGAGAATTCCATTACAGTGAGGAAGTCCATCAGAGTGTGGAGATAGTACACTGAGTAATTTCATCATAGTCAAGCAGGTTATGAGTAAGGGGAACTACATCATACTTGAGAAGTCTGCCATAGTAGGAAAGTAAAAGTCTAGCTCAGTGGGGAAGTTCAATATAGTGGGGATGCTCAACAGGGTGGAGAAGACCATCACAGCAAGAAATTCCATCACTGTTTGGAAGTTTATATGATTAGATAAGTTCATTACAGTGAGGAAATGCATCATATGGGGGAAGAACATCACATTGGGGAAGTCCATCACTGTAGGGAAGTCCATCAGATTGGGAAATGTATCACAGTGGGGAAATGGATAAATTTGATGAATACCATTGCTATTGAGAAGTACTTTACAGTGGAGAAGTCAATCACAGTGGGGAAATGTAACACAATATAGAAGTCCATGAGAGTGGAAAAGTCCATTAGAATAGGGAAGTCTATCATGATGGGGAAATACATCATAGTGGGGAAGTTCATCAGAGAGCAGAAGTACATCACAGTAGAGAAGTTATTCCCAGTGGATAAGTACAACACAGTATGGAAGCCCATCACAGTGTAGAAGAACATCACAGTGTGAAGTGAATCAGAATGTTCAAGTCAATAACAAAGGGAATTGTATCACTTTGGTGAAGACCATGACAGTTTGGAAGTCCTTTAGAGTGAAGAAGTGCCAACTGCAAGGAATTCCAATACACTTAGAAAGTTCGTCCCAATGTGAAGTGCATCATTGTATGGAAGTCATCATAATGAATAGGTCTATCACAGTGGGGAAGTCCAACACAGTAAGGAAGCTCATCATATTGGGAATGTCTAGCAGAGTTGAGAAGTCCATCATAATAATGCATTCATCACAGTGAGGAAGTCCTCCAAATTTGGGAAGTCTAACACTTTGCTGAAGTCCTTCACTGTAGGGAAGTCTTTCATCATGGGGAAGTCCATCACAGTGGGAAAGTACACCAAAGTGAGGAATTTCATCACACTAGAGAAGCTCATCAGAGTAAAGAAGTACATGGCAGAGGGGAAGACCACC
The DNA here is from genome assembly GCF_011064425.1 of Rattus rattus. NCBI lineage: Eukaryota > Metazoa > Chordata > Mammalia > Rodentia > Muridae > Rattus > Rattus rattus. The sequence goes on from NC_046163.1 coordinate 94,136,106, forward strand.
ACAGTGAGGAAGTTCACTACAGTGGGGAAGTGCATCATAATGGGGAATTATATCCAAGTCAGTAAGTACACAGTCTGCAAGTGCATCATAGTGGGAAAGAGTATCACTGTGGAGGAGTCCATTACAGTGAAGAATTTCATCACAGTGGGGAAGTTCACAGGGAAGAAGCAAACTACCAAATTGAGGGAACTCTACCAAATTGAGGAGGTGTATCAGAGTGTGGAGGTCTATTACAGTGGGAAAGTACATCATAGTAGGTGCAGTGGCTATTCCTGGTTGTCAACTTGAATGTATCTGGGAAGAACTACAATCCAGAATTGGAAGGCTCACCTGTGATCCTGATCTTGAGGATGCGAGATACAAGTTTCTGACCAGGATTTTTTTTTTAATTTTATTTTTCTTGGATATTTATTTATTTACATTTCAAATGTTATACTTTTCCCCCCTTTTACCAACACCTCCCTCTGTTTCTATGAGGATGCTCCCACTCCAACACACCCACTCCTCCTAAATGCCCTGGCATTCCCCTACACTGAGGAAAAGAACCTTCACAGGAACAAGGCTTTCTCCTCCTATTGATGCCAGACAATGCCATCTTCTGCTACATGTGTGGTTGTGGTAAAGCATCCCTCCCTTTGTACTCATTGGTTGGTGGTTACATCCCTGGGAGCTCTGGTGGGGTCTGGTTGGTTGATACTATTGTCCTTCCTATGGTGTTCTAAATCCCTTTAGTTCCTTCATTCTTTTCTCTAACTCCTCCATTGTGGTCCCCTTGTTTAGTCCAATATTTAGCTGAAGACTCCCCATCTCTATCAGTAGGACTCTGGCAGAGCCTCTCAGGGGACACCCATATCTGGTGCCTGTCAGCAACCTTTTCTTGGCATCAACAATAGTGACTGGGTTTCTTGGAATGGAGATCTTGAGGCATCGTGACTATGAATCCCAGAAGACAAAGGCAAGGAGATCTCCAATTCAAGGTCATCTGGGACAAACAAAGTAAAATATCCTGGCATGCTGGTACACACCTTTATTCTGGGACATACCTTCTGTTGGCGACCAACATAAAGCATTGGAAGAATGAAGATTTTCTCATCTTCACCTGACTTCCTGGTAGGACTGAGCCACTGCTAGAACCTTGGACTTCCATTCACAGTTGGTACTGACAATTGTTGGGGAGTTGGACTACAGACTGTAAGTCACCAACAAATCCCCTTACTATATAGAGACTACCCATATGTTCTGTGACTCCATAGAACCCTAATACAGTGGCGAAATAGCTCACAGTTGGGAAGCCCAAGAAAGAAGGAAAGTCCATCACAGTAGGAAAGTCCTTTGAAGTGGAGAAGTTCATCACAGTGGGAAAGTTTATCAGACTCTAATGTGTATCACAATGCTGAAGTCCATCACACTGGAAATGTGCATCACAGTGGAGATTTCAATCAAAGTGGGGAAACCTATCAAAATCAGGAAGTCTATCTGGGATGGAAGTGCACAACTGAAGAGAATTCCATTAATGTGGGAACTGCATCCCAGGGGAGATGTGCATCAAAATAGAGAATCCCAAACACAGTGGATGGTCATCATAGCAGAGAACTCCATAACAATGCAGAAGTCCATCATTCTGGGGAAGTGCAAACCAGTGAGGAATTCATGAGAGTGGGATAGTCCATCATAGTATGAAAGTCCATCAGTGTGGGGAAGTGCATAATAGTGGGTGAGTTTGTCACACTGAGAAGTTCATAAGTGTTGAGAAGTACATCACAGTAAATAAGTCCATCAGATTGGGGAAGGGCATCAAAACTGGGAAAATGCATCACTTAGATGAAGACTATTATATTTGGGAAGTTCTTTACAGTAGGTAAGAGCATCACTCTGGGGAAGTCCACTATGGTGAGCAAGTCCAACACTGTGGGGAAATGCATCACATTGTGGAAGTTCAGGAAATTATTGAAGTTCATTACAGTGTGGAAGTGCATCAATCTGAACTGTATCACAGTGTTGAAGTACATCACACTGACAAAGTACATCACAGTGGAGAAGTCTATCACAGGGGTAAGTCCATCATCATGGAGAATTCGAATTACTCTGGGGAAGTTCACTAGACTGGGGGAATGCCATTATAGTAGGGAAGTGCATCACATCTTGAAAGTGCATCAGAGTAGAGAAATCCAAATCACTGGGGAATTCCATCACAGTATGGAGATCCATCAAATTGGGGAAATCCATTAGGGTGAAGAAGTCCATCCAAGTGTGAAGTCCATCACAGTAAGGAAGTGTATCAAAGTGGGGAAATGCATCAATTTAGTGAACATTATCACCATAAGGAAATCCATCAGAGTGAAGAATGTGTCATAGTGGTTAAGTCCAGCATAGTGAGGAAGCCTACCACAGTGAGAAAATGAACCACAGTGGGGAAGAACACCATAGTGGAGAATATGCATCACAGTGAGAAAATCTTTCAAAGTTGGGAAATGCATCAGACTGGAGATATTCATCACACTGAGTAAGTCAATCATAGTGGAGGAGTGCATTATTGTGGGACACTCAGTCACAGTTTTGAAGTCCATCATTGTAGAGATGTTCATCACTGTGAGAGGTTCATCACAGGGAGGAAGTCTAAAACAGAGGGAAAGTACATTACAGTGGGGAAGATAATCATGTTGAGAAATGCACCAGATAAGTTAACTCATCACTCTGAGGAAATGCAACAAAGTAGAGAAATCCATCTCAGTGATGAAGCCCTTCACACTGGAGATGTCCATCACAGTCAAGAAGTCTAACACAGAGAAGAAGTATATTATAGTTGGAAGTATGTCAGAGAAAGAAAATCTCTCACACTGGGGAAATATCCCAGTGGAGATGTCCATCAGATTGCATCACAGTGCAAAAGTCCACCTTAGTTGACAAATCCATCACAGAGAAGTATCTATCCTGATACTGAGGATGTCAGTCTCAACAGGGAAGTGAATCACAGTGGGGAAGTGTGTCACAGTACAGAAGTCCATCAAAGTGGTAGAGTTCATCACACTGGGAAGCTATGTCATAGTAAAGAAGTCCATCACAGTAGGAAATCCATCAACATTGAGGAAGTCCATACAGTGGGAAAGTACTTCACAGTATGAAAGTTCATGTCAGTGGGCAAGTCCAGCACAGTGGGGAACACCATCCCGGTGCATAATTCCATTGGTGTGGAGAATTGAATCACAGTGGGCAAGTATATGACATTAGGGAAGTACATCACACTGTGGAAGGATATCACAAGGGAGAAGTCCATCACTCTGGGGAAGTCCATTAAAGTAGATTACAGTGGGAAGCATAACACAGTGGAGAATTCCATCACAAGCGAAGTAAATCACAGAGGAGAAGTTCATAACAGTGTTATAGTCCATCGTCATGTCCAAGTCCATGAAAGTGCAGAAGCTCATCTCAGTGGGTTGTCCATCAGATTGGAGAAGTCCAGCACAGTAAAGAAATCCAACATAGTAGTGAAAATAATCACATTTTAGAAGTGTAACACTGTGAGGAAGATCACAGTGGGCAAATATACCACAGTAGCAAAGTCCATCAGAGTGTGAAATCCATCACAGTGTGAAAGTCCATAATTATGGGCAAGTGCATAACTTTAGAAAAGCCCATTTCAGAGAGAAGTCTATTACAGTGTGGAAGTCTACCATGGTAGCAAAATATATCACAGTGGGGAACTCCATCACAGTAAAGAAATACATCCAGTTGGGAAATCCATTACAGTTGAGATATCCATCACAATGAATATGTGCATCAGCTGGAGAATTCCATCACACTGGGGAATTAAATAAAGATGGTGAAATTCATCAAAGTAGAGAAATTCATCTAGTGAGTTAGTTCATCAAGGTAGGAAAATCTATTGCAGTGGGTGAGTCCATCACAATAGGGAAATATAATATAATGGAAAAGTGCATCACTTTGAGAAAGTCCATCAAAGGAGAAAGGTCCATAATAAAGCTAAGTTTATTATGGTGGGGAAGTCCATCATAGTGGAAAAGTCTATCAGATTTGAGAATTCTATCATAGCGAGGAGGTAGATGATATTTCAGAAGTCCACTACAGTGGGAAATCCTTTATACTAGGGAAGTCAATCACAGTGAGGAAGTCCATGCAGTGAAAAAATCTATCACAGTGAGGATGTCCTTCTTTGTGGGGAAATCTATCAGAGTTGGGAACTGCATTATGGTGGGGAAATGCATCACAGATAGGAAGTCCATCGTAGTGGGAATGTCCATCACAGTGGATAATCTATCACAATGGGTTAGTCCATCAAAGCGAGGAAATCTATCACAGTGGGGAAGTCCATAATATGGGATAAGTCCAACATCTCAGTGCAAAAGTCCATGACATTGGAGAAATGAATCACATTGGAAAATTATATCACAGTGGGGATATCCCTCATGATGGAGAAGTCCATAACCGTGAGGAATTCCACCACAGTGAGAAGTTAATCTCAGTGAGGAAATGCATCACAGTGAGGAGTGGCACCACAGGGAAGAAGTTCATCACAATCGAGATTTCCATCACAGTGTGGAAGTTCATCATCACAGAGAAGTCAATCACAGTTTGGGAGTACATACAAATGAGGATATCCATCACAGTGAATCACAGAGGGGAAGTATATCACAGTGGGGAAGTCCATCAAATCTGATAGTTTATTTCAGTGAAGTTCATCACAGTAGAAAAGTCCATCCCATTGAGAAATTCTATCACTGTTGGGAAGCCCATCATAATAGAGAAGTCCATTAGAGTTTAGATGTACAGACATCACATTTAGGGAACCTTATCATAGTGAGAAACTCCATTTCTGTAGGGAAGTCCACCACAGTGAGGAAATCTATCACAATGGGGAAGTCCATCATAATGGGGAAGTCTATGATCTTAGTGTAGAATGCAATATCCATAATGAGAAAAATGTATTTGCTCCCAATATTCTGTCAAACACAGGCCTTGATATTGTGTGATTGGCAAGGAACTATATTTTCTTGACTATTTGTAAATTATAACAAACCAAAATATTAAGTGAATTGATTGTTGAGAAAGTCAATTAATTAGTGATAGGCATGGCAATAACATATCAATGGAAATGACTGCCTATATGGTCATTGATTTATCTTTTCAAATGGGGAGGATCAAAATATGAAGAATTGGAGTGGCAGCCATTGTTCACTACTACACACAAACAAGGTGGTGCGAACTGAAATTGCACTGGGAAGTACTAATTAGTAACTATTTAAATATCTTCATAATCATTCTCTACACTAAAAAGCCTAAACTCAAACTTAATAAATCAAGGTTTTATTATATTCCAGTATTTGTTAAGTGAATTGTGCATCAGCTTTGCTGATATTAAAATTATCCAAATTCTACTGGTACTTTAGTAAAAAAAATATTTAATAAAAATTCTGGGACAGAGTTCCTTACCACTTTAGACAACTTATGTTCCCAGTTGAAAAACACATACAGCCTTCTTATTTGAATGTGTCATAAGCAGCACAATAGCTGGGCAACTGCCTACCTTGCTGTTAGAGTCTACCTTCTACCCATAACCCATTTTTATTTACTGTGTGCCATCAGACATTTCTAGCCAGGCAGCCCTCTGGCCATGTTCTCTAGGTTGCTAGGCTGTGTGCCCTCTTCTCTCTCTTATAGTGGCTCTTTCTCCTCTTCTCTAGTGGTCTATACCAGGGGAAACCTAAACTCTGCATATGTCCTTTCAGATATAAATGGGACAAAATTATAACAATAATGTAAATTACAAGGTATGATATACATTTATAACATCCTGTCCAGGATTTCCCTGGAGCTGACCATGGGCCACAGCTCTCTGTGCCCTGATACCAACAGGAGACAGCTGGTCTCCAAGGAGTGAGTGCTGACACACTGGTTTACAAGAGGGTCAAGCACCTGATAGAAACAACAAGACTAGCTATCACCAAAGATAACCAGAGAGTGAGAGGAAAGTTCAAGATCCTAAGCAACAAAAACCAAGGCCACACGGCACATGGCCACATGGAGGACCCAGTTCTCCACCACAGCAATTCCTGGATACCCGAACACACTGGAAAAGCAAAATTCTGAATTAAAAACACACCTCATGATGCAGTTAGAGGACTTTAAGGACATAAATAACTCCCTTGAAGAAACACAGGAGAACACAGGTAAACAGGTAGAAGCCCTTAAAGAAGAAACATAAAAATCCCTTAAAATGACAGAAAAATACAACCAAACAGGTGAAGGAATTGAACAGACAGACAAACAAAAAAACCAATCCTGGATCTAAAAATGGAAATTGAAATACTAAGAAATTCTAAAGGGGGACAACAATGTTAGTAAGAGAAAATCTAGGAAAATGATCAATAATCATAGATGAAAGCATCAGAAACAGAATATAAGGGAAAGAATGGAAAATTTCAGAGCCAGTAGATACCATAGAAAACATTGACACAATAGTCAAAGAAATTCAAAACACAGAAAGCTAACCCAAAACAGCTAGAAAATGCACGACACAATAAGGAGATCAAATCTAAGGGTAATAAGTATAGAAGAGAGCAAAGATTCCTAGCTTAAAGAGCTAGTAAATATCTTCAAAAAATTTTTGAAGAAAACTACTCAAACCTAAAGAAAGAGATGCCCATAAGCATACAAGAAACCTATGGAACTTCAAATAGACTGGAACAGAAAAGAAATTCACCAAATGCACTACACAAAGAAAGAAAATTAAAAGCAGTAAGGGGGAAAGTTCTAGTAACCTATAAAGCACATCTATCAGAATTAAAACAGACTTAAGAGAGACTATGAAAGGTAGAAGATCATGGGCAGATGCCATACAGTGCCTTTGAGAACACAAATGTCAGCCCAAGCTACTATTTCCAGCAAAACTCTCAATTAGCATAGATGAAGAAACCAAGATTTTCTATGACAAACCAAATTTAAACAATATATTTTCACAAATCAAGCCCTACAAAAGATAATAGATGGAAAACTCCAACACAAGGATAGAAAGTACACAATAGAAAAACCAAGAATTAATTCTCTTTCAACAAATCCAAAAGAAGATGCTCATAATTCCACCTCTAACAACAAAAATAAAAGGAAGCAACAATCACCATCCCTTAATATCTCTTATCATCAATGAATTCAATCACCTAGTAAAATGACGTAGACAAACAGACTGGATATGTATACAGGAACCAACATTTTGCTATATACAGGAAACATACCTCAGTGACAGAGACAGACACTTCCTCAGAGAAAAAGGCCATAGAAAAAAATTTTCAAGCAAATGGTACCAAATACACGCTGATGTAGCCAATCTAGTATCAAATAGTATCTACTTTCAACCAAAAGTTATCAAAAAAGACAAGGCAGAGTACTTCATAATAGTCAAAGAAAAATATCCACCAAGATGTACTTTCAATTGTGAATATCTATGCTCCCAATACAAGGACACCGCATTCATAAAAGGAGCTTTATTAAGCTCTAAACACACTTATCACCTCATGCAATAATAGTAGGTGACTTCAACATACCAGTCTAATAAATGGGCAGATCTTAGAAACACAAAATGAACAGAGACTTAATGAATACAAGTCATGAAGCAAAGGAATTTAAGGTATATCTATAGAATATTTCATCCTATAAAAAGTATACCTTCTCACAACCTCATGGTACCTTCTCCAAAATTGGCCATATAACAGTTCACAAAACAGGCATCAACAGATGCAAGAAGATAGAAATGATCATGTGCATCATATGAAATCACCATGGACTATGCCTGATCTTCAATAACAACAAAAGCAACAGAAAGCCCACATACACTTGGAAGCTGAACAATGCTCTACTCACTGATAATTTTGCCAAGGAAGAAAAAAAGAAATAAATTAAAGTCTTTTTAAAATTTAATGAAAATGATGACAGAACATATCCACGTTTATGGGACACAATGAAACCAGTGCTAAGAGGAAATGTCATAGCTCTGAATGCCTCCAAAATGAAACTGGAAAGACCATTCACTAGCAGCATGACAGCATACCTAAAAAATCTACACCAAAAAGAAGCAAATACAGTCAATAGGAGTAGACAGCAAGAAATAAACTCAGGTTTGGAGTCAACCAAGTAGAAACAAACAAACAAACAAACAAAAAAGAACTCTACAAGGAATCAACAAAAAAGTAGTTGGTTATTTCTGAAAATGAATAAGATATATAAACAATTAGCAAGATTATCTAAAGTGCACAAAGACAGTATGAAAATTAACAAAATCAGAAATGTAAAGGAAGACATAACAATAGGAACTGACATAATCCAATAAAATCATCAGATCCTACTATATACGTCTATACTCAACAAAATTGAAAAATTTGGATTAAATAAACAATTTTATAGACAAATATCACAAAGCAAAATTAAATCAGGATCAGATAAACCATTTCGAACGTACCATAACTCCTAAAGGAGTAGAAGTAGTCATTAAAAGAATCCCAAGTGAAAAAAGCCCAGGACCAGATCGATTTAGTGCTTAATTGTGTGAGAACTTCATAGAAGTCCTAATATCAATACTCAACAAACTATTCCACAAAATAAGAACAGAAATAACACTACTAATTTCATTTTATAAAGTCCCAATCACACTCATACTTAAAGCACACAATGAGGCAACAGGGAAAGAAAACTTCAGAACACTTTCCCTTATGAATATCGATGCCAAATAGTCAATAAGATTCTTGCAAACTGATTCCAAGAATACATCAAAATGATGATCCTTCAAGATCAACTAGCAATCATCACTGGGATTCAGGTATTGTAAAATATATAGAAATCCATCAGTGTAATCTACTATATAAAGTAAGAATAAAAAACACATGATCTTCTCATTAGATGCTGAGAAAGCACGAGTAATATTAAGCACCTTGGTTTGACTTTAGGGAAGCAAATGAAAGATCTATATGACAAGAAATTCAAGTTTCTGAAGAGATATATTGAAGATCTCAGAAGATGGAAAGATCTCCCATGCTCATAGATTGGCAAGATTAATATAGTTAAAATGACCATTTTCTGCAAAGCAATCTACAGATTCAATTCAATCTCCATCAAAACCCCAAGTCAATTCTTCAAAGAGAGAGTAAGAATAATTTACAAATTCATTTTGAATAACAAAACACCCAGGATAGGGAAAACTATTCTCAAAAATAAAAGAACTTCTGGGGGAATTATAATCACTAACCTCCAGCTGTATTACAGACCAATAGCGTTAGAAAACTGTAAGGAATTAGTACAGATATAGGCAGGTAGACAAAAGGAATAGAATGAAGACCCACAAAAGAACCCACACACCTATGGTCACTTTTTATTTGACAAAGGAGCTAAAACCAGCCAGTGGATAAAAGACACCCTTTTCAACAAATGGCACTGGTTCACCTGGAGGTCAGTATGTATAAGAATGCAAATTGATCCATTCTTATAGCCTTGTACAAAGAGCAAGTCCAGGTGGATCAATTACCTCTTCATAAAACCAGATACACTCAAACTAATAGAAGAAAAAGTGGAGCCTGGAACAAATGGGCACAGGGGAAATTTTCTTGAACAGAACAGCAATGACTTTTGCTCAAAGATCAAGAATCAGCAAATGGGACCTCATTAAATTGCGAAGTTTCTGTAAGGCAAAGGACAAAACAGCAACCAACAGATTGAGAAAAGTTATTTAACAATCCTATATCTGATAGAGGGATAATATCATATATATATATATATGTGTGTGTGTGTGTGTGTGTGTGTGTGTGTGTGTGTGTGTGTGTATGGAACTCAGGAAGATAGACTCCAGAGAAACAAATTACACTTTGAAAAATGGGCTACATATCTAAACAAAGAAATCTCAACTGAGGAATATCAAATGGCGAGAAGCATCTGTAGAAATGTTCAACATGCTTAACCATCACGGAAATGTAAATAAAAGCAACTCTGAAATTCCAATTCACACCAGTTACAATGGTTAATAACAAACATTCAAGGGACATCAGATTCTGGAGTGGAAGTGGAGAAAGAGGAATACTCCTCTATTTTTGATTGGATTGCAATCCTGGTACAACCACTCTGGAAATCAGTCTGGTAGTTCCTCAGAAAATTCGACATAGTACTAACTTACGACCCAACAATACCACTCCTGAGAATATACCCAAAAGATGCTCCAATGTATAACAAGAACACATGCTCCACTATGTTCATAGCTGTCATATTTATAACAGCCAGAAGCTGGAAATGACCCAGATGTCTTTCAACAGAGGAGTGGATACACAAAATATGGTACCATTACATAATGGAATACAATTGAGCTATTAAAAACAGTGACTTAATGAAATTCTTAGACAAATGGAAGGAAATAGAAAATATCTTCCTGAGTCAAGGAACCCAATCACAAAATAAAATGCATGGTAACATACATCGTATGTACTCACTGATAAGTATATGTTAGCCCCAAACCTTGAATTAGCCAAAACACAATTAAAAATCACATTAAGCTCAAGAAAGAAGATCAAAGTGTGGAGCAGAGGCTGAAGACGTTCTTAGAAGGGAGACAAAATACTCACAGGAAGAAATATAGACAAAAAGTTTGAAACAGAGGCTGAAGAAAATGTCATCCAGAGACTTCCTCCCAGGGGATCCATCACATATTAAGACACAAAACCAAGATATTATTGTGGATGCCAAGAAGTGTATTTTGACAGGAGCCTGATATAGCTATCTCCTGAGAGTCTCTGCCAAAGCTTGACAGATACAGAGGCAGATCCTTAAAGCTCCTCAATGGAGGAACTAGAGGAAGTACTGAAGGGGTGTACAACCCTATAAGAAGAACAACATCAACCCACCAGATCAACCATATCTCTCAGGAACTAAACCACCTTCCCAAGAGTACACAGGTATAGATCTATTGCCCCAGCTGCATATGTAACAGAGGATGGTCTTGTAAGAAATCAGTTGAAAGAGAGGCCCTTGGTCCAGTCATATCATGATACCCAGTGTAGGGGAATGTCAGGAAAGGGAGATGGGAGGGAGTAGGTGGGTGCGTGAGAGAGTACTTTCATAGAAGCAGGGGGAGGGGTGACGACAGAGTGGATTTCTAGAGGGGAAATCAGGAAAGGAGAAAACATTTTTAAAGTAAATAAAAAAATTCAATGAAAGGAAAGAAATAATTTTCTGTCAACCATATTTGACAATTTTTTTTTTTTTGGTTCTTTTTTTCGGAGCTGGGTACCGAACCCAGGGCCTTGCGCTTCCTAGGCAAGTGCTCTACCACTGAGCTAAATCCCCAGCCCCCATATTTGACAATTTAAATGTAAGAGTCTATCATCTATCCTACCTTAAAGTGTTTAAAATTCTGGACTTCAATCATGTTTGATTTTAACTTGTATTAACAATTGAGAACTATCCTCTCAAATCTAGAACATCATATATAATTTAAGATTGTGACTATCCAGGGAAACTTTGAGTCCTGCAAGTTTTATTTTGACTTCCAAGTATGTGGAATAGAGCACACATTCACACACACACACACACACACACACACACACACACACACACAAATAAATAAATAATTGTGGGGCTGCGGGTTGTTAAATGATCCCTGATTCCTGTCACTGGGGATCCTAAGTGATGGCAGGAGCAATTCCGGTCTCCTAGGTGACTAGGCCCCTCTCACATAGCTACAGTCCCCCCACAACTCCCCCAGTAGAGAGGTTTGAGTCAGATCAGTCATGCAGGCAATGCTCCAAGCCCTTCTTCCACAGGTGAGGACATGTCCACAGGTCACATAGGCTCAACTCAGATCAGTCATGTAGAACTAGAACCAAGTCCCCAAATATGTAGATGAGGTATTCCCAAGCTTTCAGGCCAAACCAATAGAAATACCTGCTGTCAGACCCTGACCCATACCTAAACTGTATTTTAGAATCTAATTCATAAGGATTAAAGGTGTGCAGGAATTACTCCATCATTAGGAGCCTCTGTCTTAAGAGCTGCAACAAGACCACTTGGGGAAGAGATCTACTCTCCTAAAATCACCGCCAGAAGCAGCCCTGACACCCTCGCCCACTACTTAGTCTCCTGCTGGCTCAGGTTGGGTTGAACAAACAAAGTGGCAGTTGTGGAAATAGTGTCAGAGCAGAACAATCAGTGGAGGAAGCAGAGCAGTTGCCCTTCCCTATCGGAGTTCTCACCCACCTGAACCCACACATCTAGCCAGACCAGAGATCTCTGTGGAAATCTTCCAGCATGCATGACAGTATATACATACATACATACATACATACATACATACATACATACATACATACATACATACTATATAAATACAATTTAAAAGAGAGTAAAACATGATTTAGGCAAGGTGTTTCTTACACCTGACATTTATGGAGAACTGTAGAAATATTTTTTCCACAATTATGTTCTTGAGAAATTTTCCCTGTCAGCAAAGTCACAGTTTTTAAAACCTTTAGAGAGAAGCTGAACACTAGTTCTGATTGGATTTCATCAACTGCAAGTGAGAATAGCTGACATTTTAGCATACAAAATTATATTTGAATAGTCATACAATATCATAATAACAAGGCTACTGCTTATAAAGAGGGTATAAGTGTACATGGTCATGAATTGAAAAAAATTCAAAAGGTAGCACACGAATATTCCTACTATGCTGTACAAATTTCTGAAAACCAGAAAGTGCAATTATTTCTCTTTCCCTGAATGAAGTGATATCACATACATTTTAGGCACTGTTGGGAAACATCACCATCTGAAGCTTCTCTGTTTACATAACATGCATATGTTCTTTTTTTTTTCTTTACTGATTGTTATTAGTATATGAGAGACAGAAAGACAAAAAGATGTGATGGGGTAGACTGCATCATATCACAGTCTTTGTGGTCTCAGAAGAAATCCCTGGATGTCCATCTTTGCCCTATAGGTTGATTGAGACAATGCATTCTTTTAGGTGCTGCATATATCAGGCTATCTGTCCTGTGATCTTGTGGAATTGTGTTGCATCCACCTCCCTTATAAGTACAAGAGAGCTGGGCTTATTTATATGTGGCTTTCCCTGCCTGCAGGTGTTCCAAACTCCTAGGCAACCTCAACTTTACAGCTATTGTTCCAATATCTGAGATCTATGTAAGATCTTCTAGAATCCTTCAAAGGGCTTGGGTCACTTCTCTAGCTTTGCCCTCTGCAGCACTCTAAGCTCTGCTTGAATCCACTCACTTGGAGGTTGTGTCATGATACATTCATACTGAGATTGACATTCATACTGAGATTCATACTCCTGCTGCAACTATGTCTCACCAACAGCTACTCAAAGGTCCATTTCATGGTGTCAAGCCTCAAATTCTTTACAAGACCTATTCAGTCCTGGGCCATCAGCAGCAACTGAGGCTGTACTTCAACAATGGCCTTCCCTGACCTCTGAATATTCCAAGCCTCTACTGTTCTCATTGACCCCTTCATGCTTTCAAAACCTGTACCACTTTGATGATTCTTACACGTTACCAAGTCAAGCTTCAGAAAGAGCTATCTTTTGAACATTTCTTCTTTGTGGTTCTAGAAAATACTTCCCAAAAGATTTCACCACAGCAATGCTGGTATTTTCTTAATCATTGCTAATTTTCAGCTCCACCTAACCAACATGACTTATACCAGTAGTCTCTTCTGTTATTACCTCTAAAGTAAGAGCCACGTGCCCAAAGCTGCTATGTTTTTCTGCCTGCTGGAGGTGGTCTACTAAACCAGGATGTAGGCTTTACTCTACTTAGGTCTTGCTCCATACCAGTTTGATTTGAACTGATCTCTCTCCTATGGTAGAGTGGGTGCCACTTTGCCTGGGCCAAAGCTTTCCATGTCTATTACGCCTCAAGATCCAGATCAAAAGCTGTTGTCTAACAATTCACTTTGTAGTTCAACTAGATTAAAAGTCCAAGTGAAAAGAAAAACCAAGTAATAATTCCAATATGATTGACCTATTCCTTGTTTAATGACAAATGCAAGCACAACAAAGTTAGCTGGGTGGGATTGTGCCACAAAGTCACCACTCCCTTAATCTATTTACCTCCTTGAACATAGGGTACAAATCTATTTCATTTCTTGGTTTCCCTTTGTTACGTGAATCATACATTTTATATATTTTCCTTTTTAAGCTTGATACACTTATTGAAAACACACTTCCTGAGGCTTAACCAGAGAACAAAGTAGCCATTGGGTTTCCCTGAGACTTTATTTTGTCAATGCAATGAGTCTGAATTTCTGCACTTTATCCTCAGATAGATTTTTCAGACAAGGGCAAAAGGCAATAATAGTCTTCACGAAAATAATCGGTGGGCCACATAGTGAATTTTTTCTCCTTTGAAACCTCCAGAACAAGTTATCCACAATTCGAATCTCACTTAATCCCAATATCTTCCACATTTCTTCTAGCATGGCACTTGAAGTCCTAATTAAAGCTTTCCACTGCTCTCAATAACCGAAGTCCCAAAATGTACATTCACCCATACAATAGTATGGGCAGTCTTATCATAGTTATTCCCACCCCTGGTACCAAATTCTGTTTTAATTTGGGTTTTACTGCTGTGAGCACACACTATGACCAAGGCAATTCTTATAACAACAATATTTAATTGAGTCTGGTTTAAAATTTCAGTGATTCTGTCTATTATCATCAAGACAGGAGAATTTCAGAGCCCAGGAAAGCATGTTCCAGAAGGTGCTGAGAGTAAACCTCTTCATCTTAGTGTTTCTAGAAGAAGACTGACTTGCAGACACCTAGGAGGAAGGTCTTAAAGCCCACACCCACAGTGACACACATTCCTTCAAAAAGGCCACACCTATCCAACAAGGCTACACCTCCTAATAGTGCCACACATTGGACCAGGCATATTGAATCCACGAATGTGTTATGATGCTGTTGCATGTTCTGATTGGGCAAGCTAATTGGGTCATTTGATTGTTGGACTTTGGTAGTTAGTGAGCTTCAAGAGTGAGTCTGGCATGAGAACGTATCCAAATATGGGAATAGACCCTCATGGATATCTTTAAGGTTTACAAGGGAGACAGAAGGGTAAAGCCTGTCAGGACCATGTTTTCCATCCCTGGGTTGTTAGAATACATAAGTAGTGCTATCAGAAATGGTTATGAAACAATTAGGATGTAGAGTCTTAGTAGAAGTGAGTCAATGGGGAAAGGCCTGATTGTATGGCCTATATCCCATTTCTGTTCACATTTTCTTCCCGATTGCAGATTCAATCAAAGTAACCAGTTACATCACTCTTCTGCTGTTGTACCTCCTTTGTTCACCACAATGAACTATACACATTCTTACTTTAAAAACAACTAAATTCCTCCTTGCATCAGTTGCTTTTGGTTGAACATTTCATTAGAGCAATGAGAAAAGTAGCTGATATAATAGCATCACATACTGTTTTAGTTAGGGTTTCTACTGCTATTAAGGAACACCATGAGTATGACAAACCGCCCCCCTTTAAATAATTGTTAATCATTTTATTTATCTGAGTACACTGTTGCTGCAGTCTGACACATGAGAAGTGGGCACTGGATCCATTACAGATGATTATGAGTCAACATGTGGTAGCTAGGAATTAATCTCAGGACCTGTGGTAAAGCTGCCAGTGTTTTAAAAAAAAATTGAAATATCTTTCTAACCCCAGACCATAACAAATACTAATAATGAAAATATTTAATTTGGACTGGTTTACAGTTTCAAATATTTAGTCCATTATCATCAAAGTGGGAAACATGGCCACTCTCAGGAAGACATGGTGCAATAGAAGCATCAAAGAGTTCTATTTACTGAACAACAGAGAGCAAAAATGGAAGGTCGATCTCTGTTCCTGAACTGATCATTTGAAACATTGAAACCCAATCTCAGTGTCATTCTTCCTCCCACAACTATGCCAACAAGACCAATATCTACCCTATATAATTCTAACAAGTTGGGACAATTCTTATCAGTGCTATTTCCTGTGAACCTATGAGGGACATTTGTATTCAAAACACAACATATACTATACTTTTATTATTCCTTATAAAGCCCTTATTTATTATCTGGAGTGAGCTGTTTTTATCATTCACAGTTAAGAAAAACATATAAAACAATCTTGTCTTAGAATGTCTTTATGTAACTTATTCATATAAGTACAGCTTGGCTTGGAAGAGTATTTTTGAGGAAGCCAATTTATTTCATAATTCACAAATAGTTTACTTGCTTTCTTGAAAATGATGTTACAGGGAAATCTAATGTCACTGAAAGTTTTCTTGAGGGAGACATAGTAATTCTTATGCTTTGTTCCTCAAGATTTTAACATACTTTAACATATATTTCAATTATTCTTTAGATATTTCACATAGTGTGATTTCATTTTAGATATTATATTATAATCATATGATTAATGTAATTTTATAAAATCCCTGTTAGTGAGTGTGTGCATGATCGAGGTGAGGAGCATATGTCAGTGAGAACCTGTGTATGTGTGTGTGTGTGTGTGTGTGTGTGTGTGTGTGTGTGTGTGTAGGCCAGAAAGCAATGTTGTCTGTCTACTCTCACAATCTATCTTACATTAGAAAGGGTTTAAGACTGGAGGAAAGGCTCAGCATTTAAGAATGTTTTATGCTCTTGATAGGTATAGGGTTTGGTTCCTAGAACCCTCATCAAAATGCTCACAACAGTTTGTAACTCCCGATGCAGGATGTCCAAAGTCCTTTCATGGTTTCTGTCTTTGTTTGAGTTTTACTGCTCTGAACAGACACTAGGACAAGGCAACTCTTATAAGGACAACACTTAATTGGCACTGGCTTACAGGTTTAGAGTTTCAGTCCGTTATCATCAAGGCTTCAACAGCATCCAGACAGGCAAGATGCAGGACGAGCTGAGAATTCTACATTTTTATTTGAAGGCTACTAGCAGACTACTGGCTTTCAAGCAGCTAAGATGAGAGTTTTAAAGCCAAGACACATAGAGACACAGCTACTCCAACAGGGCTACAATTTCTAATAATGCCACTTCCTGAGCTAAGAAACTACCATCATAGGTGGGTATGGTTCCAGTTTAAAGGTATCTTACTACATCTCATTGTAATCTATTTCTTTATTTCATTTTATACATGCATTTTAACTTCAAGTCCTGTATTCATAGAATGATAATTTTATGTGTTTTTGGTTGAATAGTTATTTTTGCATGTGATGTTGCCATACCAGGGAACATTCATGAACCTCAAAAGGACCATCAAGAAGCTGAATCCAGTGCAATTGCATTCGGGTCTCTTTATTCAAGATCAAACTTGGGACACACCACTTTCTCTGATTCAGGAGAATAAGAGGAGGTTTCAAGTCTATTTTCAGGCAAGGATTTATAGAGGGAATAAGGGGATATTTAGTGTGGTACACATCAAATTGAAAGGCTATTATGACATTTAAAATCATTGGCTAGTTCTGGAAGCCGAACCATAAACTTAACTTTTGCTTTTAAACTTATTTTTGTTAGTGGTTGTTGCAAGGTGAAGTGTTAGGCAAAGCTTGCAATGTGGGGTTTTAGATTTGTTGGGGAGTAACCTGAAAACTGGTGTTAGTTGCCTGTTATTTAACTTGAGTTCAAGCATAGGTCATGTTCTCTAAGATGGACTATGAAACCAAAATATTTGGTCTTTCCTTGGCACATGTGGATGTCACAGTACAATTCATAGCAATTATTTCCTCCTTCTAATGATAGACAAATCCTGGTACAACACTATTATATGGGTCTCTATGATCAAACTAAGGTTATCAGGCTCCGTAGTTACTGTCTTTACCTACTGAGACATCTAATTTTCCCATACAATACTTTATAAAGTATGCACATACATTGCTTTTTCAGGTTGATAATTTTTGTTAATCTTAGATTGGCTAGGTATATATTCATGAGGCTTATTTTAAACTTTTGAATCATTTTCCTATATTTTGTTATGCACTGATAGAAAAATCATTAATATTTTAAAAGATTAATTTCACTTGTATTTATGTGTTTACTTACAGATACATAGGTGTATGGATGTGTCTCCTGAAAAATGTGTTGTATTGTCTATAGCTAGTTACAGGCAGGCAGTGATAATCTACTGGACGTGTGTTTTGGGAGTTCAACTTAAGTAGTCAGGCTCTCAGATGCTGTGCATCTCTCCTGACCACACATTATTTTCAGGTTGTTTTGCGTGCAAAACACCTTAAAGATGGCAGAAGTAAGGAAGGGATCTGAACAAATCAACTTCATATAGCCCTCCTTTTTTTTGAAAAATACTTTTTATAGAATATTTTATTTACTTACATTGCAAATGTTATTTCATTCCCTGGTTTCCCTCTGAAAACCCCCATCCATCCTCTCTCCACCTGCTTCTATGTGGGAGCTTCCCTATGTACCCACCTACTTCTACTTCCCTGCCCTGACATTTCCCTACACTGGGGATTGAGTTGACTGGACCAAGGTTCTCTTCTTCCAATGATGTCCAACAAGGCCGTCCCCTGCTAAACATGTGGCTGGAGCCATGGGAACCTCCATGTATACTCTGTGGTTGACGGTTTAGTTCCTGGGAGCTCTAGGGTGTCTCACTGTTTGATATTATATTTCTTTCTATGGGTTGCAAGCCCCATCAGCTCCTTCAGTCCTTTCGCTCATTCCTCCCCTGGGGAACCTGTGCTCAGTCAAATGGTTGTCTGCAAGCATCCACCTTTGTATTTCTCAGGCTCTGGCAGAGCTTCTCAGGAGACAACTATATAAGGCTCCTGCCAGAAAGCACTTCTTGACATCCACCATAGAATCATTGTTTGGTGTCTGTATAAGGGATGGATCCTCATGTGGGGCACTCTGTGGACAGCCTTTCCTTCAGTCTCTCCTCTACAAAATTAAGCACAAAACTGTTTTACCTGCTTTCCATACTGTTCACATGCTAGTACTGAGGTACCTTCAAAATGTAAGGAGGCAGGCCCAGTTCACATTCTCATCCTTGAACACAACCAAAATGAACATTTTAACTTATGTAAAAACAAAGAAAACAAAAAGAGAAACAAATGTCCTCTACCACACAACCAAGTCCTTTAAGATGGCAAGCATTTGAAGAAATAGATTCTTCATCTTTAATTTAGAGAGCTCTGAGAAGCCATCCAAACTGAGACACTTAAAAAAGTCTGTAAGTTATGATTTGTTGGAGTAATTATTGGCTATTCAAAATATCAAAATATTCACTAAAATATTAATAATCAAATACTAAGGTTGAAAAATCTTTAGTATCAATGAGTGAAGAACTTCAATGGCTATAAGAGATGGACACAGAACTGTAGTGTGATATGAAGAAAGGGCAGAAACCAGGAAGTTGTGGAAGTAGACTCCTGACATAGTGATGATGAAGTTTTGAGAACAAGGGGACCTTTGTAATGGAGAATAGAGATCCCATGGTCCATATTTTCACTTGCTTTGAAAGTGAGCATCTCTAGCTGTATCTTAAGTCTTTTTGTTCTTCCATGGTAATTAATTCATTTCAACCAATATGCAATTTTTAGAAATCCACAAGAGAGCTAGGGATAAAGATGCAGGTCAGCTGGTAGAGTGCTTGCCTTAGAAGCATAAAACCTTGGTGGGTTCCAAGCCTCCTGATCCCTAGCACCTTGTTTAATAAGGTGGAAATGCATGCCTATGTTCTGAAAAGTGGACATATGAAGTCTCGGATATCAGATGTACAGGAACATTCTCAACTACATAGCAAGAATGAGGCCAGCCTGAAATACATGGCATTTTACCTAAAATAAGAAAGCCACATTATTGCTAATATCACTAACAATAATATAAAAGTAGAAATAAATGTGGTGCTTAATGAAAGAAGCCTGATGTAGCATCTGTGATCAACAGAGCTTCAGAAGAGATGTCAAGAAGATGCTAAGGTGGCATACTCTCTTCTGGCAAATAATTAAAAAAATAAATAAAGGCAAAGAATTGCTCTGTGGATAGACCTCATTTTGTATTGTTTCTGGGTCTTGAACAATTATTATAATAAATTTACTTAATTAAACATATAATAGAAATGAAATAACACAGCACATATTATATGGGTTTTATTAAAACATACTTAAGGCTGTCCTACAGATACTCTGGAAAACTTATATGTCTCTGGCTTTTACATTAGTGCAATAGAAAGTTGTCAGTGTATTGTAGCCATAATGATTTTAGCAAAAATTATTCATAGTCATGACTGTAATTAACATAGCTAATTACTTGACACCTAATATATGTGCTAAGATAGAATACTAAATATTTTATCATAAATCTCATAAAGTTATGCCAGGATAACATAACTATGTTGATTTATGTATATAACTACATTTCTAACATGTATACATATATATTACAACTGTTGAGACTATTGGAAAACTGAACACAGTTCTATGGATCATCCTGAAAATAAACAGCAAACCTTAGGTTGCAGGTGACAGCTGAGGCTCTAGAAGTCTCAGAGCGCAGTGCTTGACAGGTAATCAGAAAAAAAAAAAACTCGAATATAGACACAAAACCCGTGCTAAAGATCAGGGCAATGAAAAAGCTTCATGTGACAGAACATATATTTGAGTGCATCCGCATGTATTCACCACCACCTCACAAACAAAGATCAATTTGTTTAACTACAAGTTCAATTTACTCATCCACTATTTAATCATTCATCATTTCATCTAAAGGCCAGGACCTTATGTCCAAGACAGGAAATTCAAAGTGATATTACCAAAGGCCTTCTTCAGGACACTTCAACAGTAATTTAGCTGCTTTCATTTTGGCCAGTGTTTTCATACCATTTTACATTCCAATTATGAGAAAGTCTCCACTAACTAAGTTATCACAATCCCTTCATTTAATATAGTCACTACTTGGGACTTGTCATATTTATAGATACCTATATTCTGAGGAAGTGTTTCACCAATAGTTATATATAATTACAACCTAACTGGTTCAGGAAGGGACCATCCAACTGCTCAGTCCTTTTTTTTTTTTTTTAACAGCCTTGATCGCAGTTTTAAATAAATAATAACTTATTCAGTATTTCCTTTAAGCTATCCTGCTATGATTCATAACCATACACCTTTGCAAGTCTATATACATATTGTAGAAACTCAATAAATGTTGCTTACAAACTTCAGCCTGGGAGAAAAAAAAATAAATCTTGACATACAAATGTGATGGGAACCAGGCTAATAGTGGCCTGGATAAAATATAATCCATACATTTCTTGGTCAATACAGTGATAACCACATGAAACAACATCAGATAAAAGGCAGGAATTTGAAGTCATATGACACTGGAAAAATCTGCTGGAACTCAAGTGTTGTGCCCACTGGCTATTTTCAATAACAATTAGAATAATAAGTGCAGTTTTTGAAGACAGCATGTTCCCATTTGATATACAAGTTTTTTCGAATGCTAGTTACATAATGGTCTTGAGCTTAAGTCATGTACACTATTGCAAGGATGGGCTTCTTCTAAATAGCAGGATCCATTGGGAAATAGAGGGTGAATGCTCTTGCTTTTCACAGCAGCATCTTCTTAGCATTCAGAGAAAGGAGGAGCTCAGTTTCAGTTGCAATGGAAGGAGCATCCTACACATTGTCTGTATCCTACATGCAACACTATAAACAGCTAATTATAAATAGAAGTATAAATAAAACAATAAAGGTGTCCAGATCACATGTGTAACATGCAAAAAGGCACAAAGTATTAACCATTTTATTTGGGAATTATAAATGAAAATGAATGTTTAACTTCCTTTATCAATGGTTAGATAGTGATCCTGGTATTCATCAGAAGTTCTTTTAGCTAAACATAGAATTGGATCAATAAACAAGGCTGTCTTCTATTTGTGGCTATAGTTCATTTATAGCTAGAGACCAAGGAATTTTTCTACTCCCGTGTTTCTACTTTTAAGGATCTTTCCCTTTCCTTTTCTTATCTGAGATAGTGACTGATAGCCACATCTGAGCTGGATTTCAGGTGTATTCCTGAGATTGGATAAGAATGGTGTTCAGTATTCAGATCAAATTGATAGCATCTAGAATCATTGCAAAGGCCTGTTTCTGGGTAAAAGCAGTTTTTCTAGATTAGATTAGATGACATGAGGAATGTTGAGGGGAGGTGGACTGTGAGATGAAGGTGGTAAGGTCAAACTAAGGCTTGAAGCTCCAAGGACCCTAAAGGGTCAGTAGGAGCTTCTCCTACTCCCTACTCCCTGCTCCAGGGCCCTATCATGTAGAAACTTCCCCTCTCCCAATTGGAAGAATTGTGGCAATTATTAATGTGGGCATAGCACCCCCAAGTCTGTACTCATGTACATGAGGCATCTCAGGCCAAGTCAATTGGAAACACATGCTGTCAGACCCAACCCACTCAAAAAATGTAAATAAAGTCCTATCTAGGAGGAATTACTCTGTATTTTGAAAGCATCTGTCAAAAGAACTATAACACTGACCAGATAATTGATCCTCTCCTGAAGCTTTTGGCCCCAGAAGGTCCCCTGCACTCTGTTTACAAACCAGCTGCCTGGCAGCTCAACTCAATTAGTCTCAGCTCAGTGGCAGCAACAGCAGCAGAAGAGGTGGTGGAGGTGGCAGAGGCACTTGCCTCTCCCTGGTTATACGCTTTCCCCTTCACATGAACCTTCCTTCCAGACTGGTCCAGAGATTTCAAAGGATAACCACTAGTCCTTCAAACAAGGACTTAAGCATCCATATACTGGGCATCCTTCTTCAGCTTCATGTGGTTTGTAGATTGTATCGTGGGTATTCTGAGCATTTGGGCCAATATCCATTTATCAATGAGAGCATACCATGAGTTTGTTTTATTATTGTGATTGGAATATCATTTGGGATGATAGTTTCTAGTTCTATCCATTTTCCTATGTATATAATGAAGTCATTGTTTTGATAGCTGAGAGTACTCTATTGTATAGATGTACCACATTTTCTTTATCCAATACTCTTCTTAAGGGACATCTGGGTTATTTCCAGCTTCTGCCACTTATATTTAAGGCTGCTATGACAATAGTGGATGGAGCATTTGTCCTTGTTATATGGTACATCTTCTTTTGAGTTTGAGGAACATTTTTTGGTGCAGGAGTGGTATAGCTGAGTCTGTAGGAAATATTATGTCCAATTTTCTGAGGACACTGCAGAATGATTTCCAGAGTGGTTCTATCAGCTTGTAATCCCAACAACAATAAAGGAGTGTTCCTTTTTCTGCATATTCTCACCAGCATTTGTTGTCACCTGAGTTTTTTATCTTAGCCATTCTGACTGGTATGAGGTAGAATCTCAGAGTTGTTTTGATTTGCATTTGCCTGATTACTAAAGATGCTGACTATTTCTTTAGGTACTTCTCAGGCATTCAGTATTCCTCAGCTGAAAATTCTCTCTTTAGCCCTGTACCACAATTTTAATAGGGTTATTTAAATCTCTGGAGTATAACTTCTTGAGTTGTTTGTATATATTGGGTTTTAGCTATCTATCAAATGTAGGATTGGTAAAAAAGCTTTTCACAGTGTGTTGGTGGCCATTTTGTTCTAATGACAGTGCTCTTTGCCTTACAGAAACTTTGCAATTTTATGATGTCCTATTTGTTGATTCTTTATTTTAGAGCATAAGACATTGATGTTCTGTGCAGGAAATTTTCAAAGTGCCCATGTTTTCCAGACTATTTTAAGAAAATGTTGTTCATCTACACAATGGTAAACTACTTAGCAATCAAAAATAATGACTTCATGAAGTTCATAGGCAAATGTATTCAACTAGAAAATGTCATGATGAATTAGGTAACCCAATCACAGAAAAACACACATGGTAAGAATTCACTATAAGTGGATATTAGCGACAAAGCTCGAATTAACCAAGATACAATCCACAAACCAGGTGAAGCTCAAGAAGGATGACCAGAATGCAGATGCTTAACTCCTTCTTAAAAGGGGAGACAAAAATATTCATAGGAGAAGAGACTGAAGGAACGGCCATTCAGTGCCTGACCCATATGTGCCATATATATGTGTGTGTGTGTGTGTGTGTGTGTGTGTGTGTGTGTGTGTGTGTATCAAGACTAGATAAGATTGATGAAGCTAAGAATTCCATGTTGACAGGAATAGGATATAGATGTCTCCTGAGAGACACAGCCAGATTATGTCAAATATAGAAGCATATGCTAGCAGCAAACGACGGAACTGAGAATGGGACCTTATTCGAGGAATTAGAGAAAGGATTGAAAAAGCTGAAGGGGCTTGCAACACTGTAAGAACAACAATGCCAACATAGATTGATTTCAGTAGTGGCTGCACAATTGTTTCATCCCCAACAGTAATGGAGGAGTGTTCCCATACTCAACATTCTTGCCAGCCTGAGCTGTCACATGTGTTATTGGCTGTAGTCATTCTTTTAGATGGCAGATGAAATATCAAAGTAGATTGGTTTCACATTTCTCTGATATCTAAAAATGCTGAAGATTTCTTATCATTTCTCAGCCATTTTAGACTCCTCTTTGGAGTATTCTCTATTTAGATCTATACTCCATATTCCCTGCATTCTTTTTGATATCTAATCACTTGATTCTGTCAAATTTTGGAAATTAGATCTCTAACAGATGCATAAATAGTAATTCCTTTAACATTCTTTAGTCTGTATCATTGATAGGTGGTATCTTTTGCCTTACAAACTTTTCAGTTTCATGATTTCTCATATTGTAATTGTTGATTTTAGTGCTTGTCCTCTAGATGTCCTGTTAAAATCTCTTCTGTCTGCCTTCAAGACTCTCCTAGACTTTTTCTTCTAGTAAGTTCACCATGTCTAGTTTTGTATTGAATTTTGTTTGGGGCTAAATAAGAATCTAGAAGCATTCTTATTCATATAGATATTCAGTGTGATGTGCTCCATTTGTTGGAGATGCTTTCTTTTTCTGGCTTTTTTTTTTTTAATCAAAAATAGGGTATCTATAGGTGTTTGGATTGATGGCTGGGTCTTCAGTATAATTCCATTGACCAACATGTTAGCTTTTATGTTAATAACTTGAGGTTGTTATGGCTAATTTTCTATAGTACAACCTGAAATCAAGGTAGTAATAACTCCAACAGTTCTTTTATCATTCAGAATTGTTTAGCTATTCTGTTTTCTGTTTTTCCTTATGAAGTTCAAAACTGTCCTTTCTAGACATTCAGAATTGTTTAGCTATTCTGTTTTCTGTTTTTCCTTATGAAGTTCAAAACTGTCTAGAATTGTGCTAGAAATTTTATTGGTACTGCACTGAATCCATAGATTGCTTTTGGTAGGTTAGCCATTATTCTAAGGTAAGGATAATCTTACTAGTCCTTGACCAGGGAGACTCTTTAGAACTTTTAATATCTTCTACACTTTCTTTCTTCAAAGAGTTGAAGTTTTAGCATACAAAACTTTCACTTAAATGGTTAGACTTACACTAAGATATTTTATGTTATTTTTGGCTATTTTAAAAGGTGTTAATTTTCTGATTTCCTTCTCCATTGTTGTGTCATTTGTATATGAGTTCTACTTATTTATGTGATGTAATCTTGTATTCTGTCAGTTCACTGAAATTGTGTATCAGCTGAGTTCTCTGCTACAACTTTTGGGGTGAACTATGCATACCATCTGGGAATAGTTATACTTTGACTTCTTTCTTTCCATTTGTATATTTTTGATTTCCTTTAGTTATCTTATTGCTGCAGGTAGAGCTTCAAGTACTATATTTAATAGACCTGGACAGAATAAATATCCTGTGTTGTTCCTGACCTATAGGAATGTTTTTGTTTTTTTCTACATTTTACTTGATGTAGACTCTAGGATTGGTGAAAAGTGATTACATCATTCATTGATATAGTTATATATCAATAGCATAGTATAATACACTGGCATTTGTGGTTTCTTATAGTCAGCAAGAGGTCTGGCAAAAATCTTTGGATTTCTGAGTCCTCATTGAGAAATCAGATGTAATTCTAATAGCTCTGCCTTTATGTGTTGCTTTTCCTTTGCAGATTTTAATATAATATGTTCTGCATGTTTAGTGTTTTGACAATTATTGCTAATACACTTTTTCTCTGTTCCAATTTATTTGCTGTTTTGTATTCTTCTGTGTTCTTAAATCTTTATAACCATCTCCTTCTATGATTTAGAAAATTTTTCTTCTATAAGTTTTTTGAAAATATATTTTGGAGTTTTGAGATGGATTATTTTACTTCATCTACTCCTATTATTTTTTGCTTTGATTGATAGAATAAAAGAAAAAGCCCCTAAAGTTTTACAAGCTCTTAAAGTTTAACAAAGCTATGGGAACAGAAAACTCTGAAACTTTCTAGGCTGATATTTGCTTAAGTTTAAAGAGCCAACCAGGTGCATTCCCTGACTCCCCTCCCCATCAGCGTTTTTATGTTTAAAAATGCTAGTGCAATGCAGCCAGGGCTCTTCTCCTCTGTTCCTGCTTGAGTTAATCCTTGCCAGCCAAATAACAAAACAAAGCCTCTTGCTGATTGCATCAAGAACTCCTATGGCTGGTGATTGGGGTTCACAATACTATCACTAGTGACTGAGTGAATGTCTCTCCTAGGGGAGGTTTTTTTTTTTTTTTTTTTTTCCAATCTTTATTAACTTGATTATTTCTTATTTACATATCAATTGTTTTTCCCCTTCCCGGATTCCTGGCAAACATCCCCCTAACCCCTTCCTCTCCCCTTCTCCATGGGTGTTCCCCTCCCCATCCTCCCCCCATTACCACCCTCCCCACAACAATCACTTTCACTGGGAGTTCAGTCTTGGCAGGACCAAGGGCTTCCCATCCACTGGTACTCTACTAGGTTATTCTTTGCTACCTATGAGGTTGGAGCCCAGGGTCAGTCCATGTAGTCTTCAGATAGTGGCTTAGTCCCTGGAAGCTCTGGTTGGTTGGCATTGCTGTTCATATGGGGTCTTGAGCCCCTTCAAGCTCTTCCAGTCCTTTCTCTGACTCCTTCAACGGGGGTCCCGTTCTCAGTTCAGTGATTTGCTGCTGGCATTCCCCTGTGTATTTGCTGTATTCTGGCTGTGTCTCTCAGGAGAGATCTACATCCGGTTCCTGTCATCCTGCACTTCTTTGCTTCATCCATCTTATCTAATTGGGTGGCTGTATATATATGGGCCACATGTGGAGCAGGCTCTGAATGGGTGTTCCTTCTACCTCTGTTCTAAACTTTGCTTCCCTATTCCCTGCCAAGGGTATTCTTGTTCCCCTTTTAAAGAAGCAGTGAAGCATTCACATTTTGGTCATCCTTCTGGAGTTTCATGTGTTCTGTGCATCTATGGGAGGTCTTTCATGATCTTTTCATATTGTCCAAGATTTCCTGTATGTTTTGTTACAGATTTCCTCTTGTTTGTTTAACATTTACTTTCATTGATGTATCCATTTTTTTCTATTATATTTTTCAATGGCTGAGATTCTTTCTTCCATCTCTTGTGTTTTTTTGTCATTCTTGACTCCATTATATCTGTTCTCATTCCTACATTTTTCATTTCCACAATTCTCTCAATTTTTTTTTCATTATTGCTTCCATTTCCATGTGTTGAATATTATTGTTCTCTTTCTTAACAGTTCATTTTTTTCCCTAGAATTTCTTTAAGGTATTTTCTCTTTTGTTGTTGTTGCTGTTGTTGTTATTTTTGTTGCTGGTGGGTTCCTGGCTTTCTTTGGGGGAATTTATTTATTTCTTCTTTAAGGCCCCATATAATCTTCATATAGAGGTTGCTAAGGTCTTTTTCTTGTGCCTGAACTATATTTCAATATTCACAGGCTGCTATGGTAGGATTTTTGTGCTTTTGTGAGATATATTGTTTTGACTATTATTTACTGTGTTCTTATATTGGCATTCAAGCTTCTGAGTCAATGGTTATTATAGTTCTATCTGTTGCTTTCTGGGTTTGTCTTTGTTCAGTTATTTTGTCCCTTGGTTGCTGTTTCCTCTATGGCTTTAGATAGAGTTTATTGGCTGTGTGTTGGCTATTTTACTGACCTCCTTGACTAGTGTTTTAATGGGAAATACTTGATTGCATTGGGGGCTGAGGAAAGGGTAAGGTGGCAGGAGGATGGTCTGTTGAAACTCTAGGTGCAAATCTGGGAATTAGATCTGGTGGAACAGACAAGGTAGAAAAGGAATGTGTAGAGCCTTCCTAGTAATCTCATAGGTGTTACTTGTGGTTGAGAAGGGGCTGTCCTGTTGATCTGGGGACTGGGATACAGTGATGAATTTGGGGAGTAGGGTGTCCCAGGGGGTGGTTTACAGGAAACATGAGGGATCATTCAGCAGATCAAACTGCAGCTAATATTATTACAGGATTGAGGACAGATCAGAGAATAGCATCTGGGTAAATGGAGAGAGTATAGTTAGTACATGGGCATTCAACATAAATAGTTTTGTGCCAGGTCTGGCCTGTAGTCTTTTACCGTAATGTTAAACAGGAGACTAATGTTCCTTATCAGATGGTTTCAGAAGTATTTTTAGTGTCTTTTTCTTCTATGTTAGACAGTGTCATCATTTTCAAAACAAAAGTCCTCAGAATGAGCTGAATGCAAGGTTCAATGCCTTTAATCCTACACAAAAAAAGGCGAGTCATATGTAAATTTGAAGCCAGTCTGGCCAACATAGTGAGTTCTAGAATTTCCAGAACTATATAGATACTATTTTAAGCTAGCAAACTCCCACAACAAAGACAAAAACAGAAAAAAAAAAACAACCAAAAACAGCAACAACAACAACCCAAAACGACAAAACAAACAAAACCCAAAACAAACAAAAACTAATACCAAAAATGAGCAAAAATCCTTACACTGTACTTTTGCTTCATTAAGTTTCAAGTGTAAGAATTATGAGATATTCTGGGCTATTGACTCAGCATTATAAGGAAAACAGTAGAAAATGTGAAAATAAACAAAGCAGTTCCTCCCAGATAACACCCCACAGACAGACATTGGTTGTGTTTGTTTGTATGTTTTCTTTTATCTCTTAGAACAATTGTTCTTTATTGTTTACAGTAATTTTATGCCCTAAAATATTCTTTTACTGGAAGCAGTCCCATGTTTAAGAGTGCCTGTGAGATGTGGTAGAAAGTAGGATGGATAAAGATCAGCCGAACTAAATTACAACAGCTCTGAAAGTACTCTCAAAATTTGGGAGAAGGGGTGGGTGGAGATCATCCTTAACATTTTTAAATTATTTACTTTTTACATATATAGATAAATATAGATATAGACAGTGACAAACATAGAGATAGATACACCTACATGAGTGTGGGTGTTGGAAAAGAACAGAAGAATGTGTCAGATCCTCTACTGCTATAATTTCAGGTGATTTAGAGCCACACAATGTAAGTTTGTTGATATACGCATGCTTCAATGTATGCATGAATGTTAATGAGTGTTTTATGAGTTTTTGTGAGCTTTTTCTTTTTTTATTATACCATGTGTTCTAGAAATCAAACTCCTATTATGAAACTTGTGAGTCAAGAGCTTTTACCTCCAGGATTATCTACCCAGCCCAGGTTCATCTTCTGGGTCACTTTATTCATAGCAATATGGTACATAATACATATTTTATATTTAATGTGGATTGGGACAAGTCAATCAAAGAGCTTTGATTATGAGAAGTTTTTATAAGTGACATTAGACAGTGGCAGAGGAAGAATATTTGGAAATGTGGAAAGTTCTTTCTCTTCAAGGGATATAAGATTGAAATTCCAGAAATCCTCACAAAGTTGAGCAGATTTTATTAACAGCCTTCATTTCTTTCGCAAACATACTCTGACTGGTACATACTGCTGCTTTCGAAGTGGAATACCAGATTCCAGTTCCTTTGAACAAATCCAAGTTAGAGACTAACTAGCTACACCTGTATGTTCTCTTCCCACAGCAATCAACAGTCAAAAACACAGCTACATATTTTCTTTTGCAAACCTGGATAGGACACTGTAGAAGCTGACATCACAAAACAGCTACTAGTGAGGTTTAGTCATCTTATCCAGATCAATTCAGGATTCCACCACAATCTGTAATAAAAGAAAAGAAGAAGCATAACTTGTTCCTATATTTGTCACTTCTCATCCATTTTTACATGGATTACCCTTGAAGAACAGTGATTCCATGTAGTAATATCTAGCAGTTTTTTTTTTAAATACTCAAGTGAGAGGCAATACATTGAGCGATTTATAAACACTGCTATGATCATTGGTATAAATGGACCAAAGTGATGTATGAGAGAGCACTACAGTCACGGTATACATGACTTTTACTTTAGAAATTTGTGTGGTGTATGTGTGTTTAAATGTGCTTGTCTGGATTTGCACAATGAGTGCATGCACACATGCCTATATATGAGTCTAACAAAATAAGTTGATTTCCAGAATACATGTTGGAAAATAAAAATATACTTCTGAAAACTTTCCTCTAAATTTTATATATATGTTGTGGCAAAAAGTATACAAGTACAAACACACACATACACACACACACACACACACATACACACAAAATGGGGTGTTTTTGAGAGACAGAGAGAGAGAAAGAGAGAAAGAGAGAGAGAGAATGAGTTTTATTTGTATGTTGTTGTAGTAAATAATATCACCAAGAGCACCTTAACAAGGAAGAATTTATATCTTCCTTGAGAGGCATTGCATTCATCATGGTGTGGAAGGCATAGCAGCAGGGGTTGGCTTATGACACTTTCTCTATAAACAGAAACTGAGATGAAGATAAAAAGCCTAAAATGCCACCTCCATGATGCATTCTTTCAGCAAGACTACATCTTCATAAGGTTCCATAGCATCCCCGAACAGGACCATCAATAGAACAAGTGATATACAATGTTAGGCAATAGGAGACATTTCACATACTAATAAAAATGTAGAATTCTTGAAATTAATATTGTTGAATTTTTTATTCTTTTTCTTTGACTGGCTGTGATATTTATAGCACCTTAAAACAAGTATATACACATTGATTAGAAAACCAGAACCGACTGCTCCCAAACCCCTTGCAAGAGAGAGCTCAACGCCCAGACAGGTGGGCACTCCTGAGACTGCAGAGCTGAAGAGACCACCAACATTGCCCACCACTGCCCACATCCTTGACTGAAGAGGAAACTGTATACCGCCTCTGGGTTCCTGGAGATAAGCACACAGGAGCAGCAGGTCCCCAGACTCTGAGACACCGCTGGAACATGAAGGGACCAACCAGATAAACAGTTCTCTGCACCCAATTCCAATGGGAGGGAGAGCTAAACCTTCAGAGAGGCAGACACGCCTGGGAAACCAGAAGAGACTACACTCTGCCTACATCACCGATTCCACAGGAAAACACCAAACGCCATCTGGAACCCTGGTGCACGGAAGCTCCCGGAAAGGGGGGCGCAGATCTTCCTGGTTGCTGACCCTGCTGAGAGCTCATAAGCAACACCCCACAAGCAAACTTGAGCCTCAGGACCACAGGTAAGACAAACCTTCCTGCTCCAAGCGACCTGCCTGCTGAACTCAAGACACAGGCCCACAGGAACAGCTGAAGACCCGTAGATATTCCTACACGCCTGAAAGCAGAACACATTGTTCCCATAACTGGCAGAAAGAAAACAGGAAAACAGGTCTACAGCACTCCTGACACACAGGCTTATAGGACTGTCTAGCCACTGTCAGAAATAGCAGAACAAAGTAACACTAGAGATAATCTGATGGCGAGAGGCAAGTGCAGGAACCCAAGCAACAGACACCAAGACTACATGGCATCATTGGAGCCGAATTCTCCCACCAAAGCAAACACGGAATATCCAAACACACCAGAAAAGAAAGATCTAGTTTCAAAATCATATTTGATCATGATGCTGGAGGACTTCAAAAAGACGTGAAGAACTCCCTTAGAGAAACACAGGAAAACATAAATAAACAAGTAGAAACCTACAGAGAGGAATCACAAAAATCCCTGAAAGAATTCCAGGAAAACACAATCAAACAGTGGAAGGAATTAAAAATGGAAATAGAAGCAATCAAGAAAGAACACATGGAAACAACCCTGGATATAGAAAACCAAAGGAAGAGACAAGGAGCCGTAGATACAAGCATCACCAACAGAATACAAGAGATAGAAGAGAGAATCTCAGGAGCAGAAGATTTCATAGAAATCATTGACTCAACTGTCAAAGATAATGTAAAGCGGAAAAAGCTACTGATCCAAAACATAGAGGAAATCCTTGACTCAATGAGAAGATCAAACCTAAGGATAATAGGTATAGAAGAGAGTGAAGACTCCCAGCTCAAAGGACCAGTAAATATCTTCAACAAAATCATAGAAGAAAACTTCCCTAACCTAAAGAAAGAGATGTCCATAAACATACAAGAAGCCTACAGAACTCCAAATAGATTGGACCAGAAAAGAAACACCTCCCGACACATAATAGTCAAAACACCAAATGCACAAAATAAAGAAAGAATATTAAAAGCAGTAAGGGAAAAAGGTCAAGTAACATATAAAGGCAGACCTATAAGAATCACCCCAGACTTTTCGCCAGAGACTATGAAAGCCAGAAGATCCTGGACAGTTTTCATACAGACCCTAAGAGAACACAAATGCCAGCACAGGTTGCTGTATCCTGCAAAACTCTAAATTAACATAGGTGGAGAAACCAAGATATTACATGGCAAAACCAAATTTACACAATAACTTTCTACAAATCCAGCACTACAAAGGATAATAAATGGTAAAGCCCAACATAAGGAGGCAAGCTACACCCTAGAAAAAGCAAGAAACTAAATGTCTTGGAAACAAAACTAAGAGAAGAAAAGCACAAAAACATTACCTCACATGAAAATATGAATATAACAGGAAGCAATAATCATTATTCCTAAATATCTCTCAACATCAATGGTCTCAACTCCCCAATAAAAAGACATAGATTAACAAACTGGATACGCAACGAGGACCCTGCATTCTGCTGCCTACAGGAAACTCACCTCAGAGACAAAGACAGACACTACCTCAGAGTGAAAGGCTGGAAAATAACTTTCCAAGCAAATGGTCTGAAGAAGCAACCTGGAGTAGCCATTCTAATATCAAATAAAATAAAATTTCAACTAAAAGTCATCAAAAAATTAAGGAAGGACACTTAATATTCATCAAAGAAAATCCACCAAGATGAACTCTCAATCCTAAATATCTATGCCCCAAATACAAGAGCACCTACATACATAAAAGAAACCTTACTAAAGCTTAAAACACACATTGAACCTCACACAATTATAGTAGTAGACTTCGACAACCCACTCTCATCAATGGACAGATCATGAAAACAGAAATTAAACAGAGACATAGACAGACTAAGAGAAGTCATGAGCCAAATGGACTTAACAGATATTTATAGAACATTCTATCCTAAAGCAAAAGGATATGCATTCTTCTCAGCTCCTCATGTTACTTTCTCCAAAATTGACCATATAGTTGGTGAAAAAATGGGCCTCAACAGGTACAGAAAGATAGAAATAATCCCATGTGTGCTATCAGATCACCATGGCCTAAAGCTGGTCTTCAAGAACAATAAAGGAAGAACTCCCACATATACGTGAGAGTTGAACAATGCTCTACTCAACGATAACTTGATCAAGAAAAAATAAGGAAAGAAATTAAAGACTTCTTAGAATTTAATGAAAATGAAGGTACAACATACTCAAATTATGGGACACAATGAAAGCTGTGCTAAGAGGAAAACTCATAGCGCTGAGTGCCTGCAGAAAGAAACAGGAAAGAGCATATGTCAGCAGCTTGACAGCACACCTAAAAGCTCTAGAACAAAAAGAAGCAAATACACCCAGGAGGAGTAGAAGGCAGGAAATAATAAAACTCAGATCTGAAAACAGCCAAGTAGAAACAAAAAGGACCATAGAAATAATCAACAGAAGCAAAAGTTGGTTCTTTGAGAAAATCAACAAGATAGATAAACTCTTAGCCAGACTAATGAGAGGACACAGAGAGTGTGTCCAAATTAACAAAATCAGAAATGAAAAGGGAGACATAACTACAGATTCAGAGGAAATTCAAAAAATCATCAGATCTTACTATAAAAGCCTATATTCAACAAAACGAGAAACTCTGCAGGAAATGGACAATTTCCTAGACAGACACCAGGTACAGAAGTTAAATCAGGAACAGATAAACCAGTTAAACAACCCCATAACTCTTAAGGGAATAGAAGCAATCATTAAAGGTCTCCCAACCAAAAAGACCCCAGGTCCAGACGGGTTTAATGGAGAATTCTATGAGACTTCATACCAATACTATCCAAACTATTCCACAAAATTGAAACAGATGGAGCACTACCGAATTCCTTCTATGAAGCCACAATTACTCTTATACCTAAACCACACAAAGACCCAACAAAGAAAGAGAACTTCAGACCAATTTCCCTTATGAATAGCAACGCAAAAATACTCAATCAAATTGTGGCAAACCAAATTCAAGAGCACATCAAAACAGTCATCCACCATGATCAAGTAGGCTTCATCCCAGGCATGCAGGGATGGTTTAATATACAGAAAACAATCAACGTGATACATTATATAAACAAACTAAAAGAATAAAACCACATGATCATTTCATTAGATGCTTTTGAAAAAATTCAACACCCCTTCAGGATAAAAGTCCTGGAAAGAATAGGAATTCAAGGCCCATACCTAAACATAGTAAAAGCTGTATACAGCAAACCAGCTGCTAAAATTAAACTAAATGGAGAGAAACTTGAAGCAATCCCACTAAAATCAGGGACTAGACAAGGCTGCCCACTCTCTCCCTACTTATTCAATATAGTTCTTGAAGTTCTAGCCAGAGTAATCAGACAACAAAAGGAAATCAAGGGGATACAGATTGGAAAAGAAGAAGTCAAAATATCACTATTTGCAGAAGATATGATGGTAAATTTAAGTGATCCTAAAGTTCCACCAGAGAACTACTAAAGCTGATAAACAACTTCAGCAAAGTGGCTGGGTATAAAATTAACTCAAATAAATCAGTAGCCTTCCTCTACATAAAAGAGAAACAAGCCGAGAAAGAAATTAGGGAAAGGACACCCTTTATAATAGACCCAAATAATATAAAGTACCTCGGTGTGACTTTTACCAAACAAGTAAAAGATCTGTACAATAAGAACTTCAAGACTCTGAAGAAAGAAATTGAAGAAGACCTCAGAGATGGAAAGATCTCCCAATGTCATGGATTGGCAGGATTAATATAGTAAAAATGGCCATTTTACCAAAAGCAATCTACAGATTCAATGCAATCCCCATCAAAATACCAATCCATTTCTTCAAAGAGTTAGACAGAACAATTTGGAAATTCATCTTGAATAACAAAAAACCCAGGATAGTTAAAACTATGCTCAACAATAAAATGACTTCACAGGGAATCTGTATTCCTGAACTCAAGCAATATTACAGAGCAATAGTGTTAAAAATTGCATGGTATTGGTACAGATACAGACAGATAGATCAACGGAATAGAATTGAAGACCCAGAAATGAACCCACACACTAATGGGCACTTGATTTTTGACAAAGGAGCCAAAACCATCCAATGGAAAAAAGATAGCATTTTCAGCAAATGGTGCTGATTCAACTGGAGGTCAACATGTAGAAGAATACAGATCGATCCATGCTTATCACCCTGTACAAAGCTTAAGTCCAAGTGGATAAAGGACCTCCACATCAAACCACATACACTCAAACTAATAGAAGAAAAACTAGGGCAGCATCTCGAACACATGTGCACTGGAAAAAATTTCCTGAACAAAACACCAATGGCTTATGCTCTAAGACCAAGAATCGACAAATGGGATCTCATAAAACTGCAAAGCTTCTGTGAGCAAAGTAAACTGTGGTTAGGACAAAACGGCAACCCACAGATTGGGAAATATCTTTGCCAATCCTACAACAGATAGAGGGCTTATATCCAAAATATACAAAAAAACTCTTCAGTTAGACCACAGGGAGACAAATAACCCTATTAAAAATGGATTTCAGAACTAAACAAAGAATTCACAGCTGAGGAATGAAGAATGACTGAGAAACACCTAAAGAAATGTTCAAAATCTTTAGTCATAAGGGAAATGCAAATCAAAACAACCTTGAGATTTCACCTCACACCAGTGAGAATGGCTAAGATCAAAAACTCAGGTGACAGCAGATGCTGGCAAGGATGTAGAGAAAGAGGAACACTCCTCCATTGTTGGTGGGATTGCAGACTGGTACAACCATTCTTGAAATCAGTCTGGAGGTTCCTCAGAAAATTGGACATTGAACTGCCTGAGGATCCAGCTATACCTCTCTTGGGCATATACCCACAAGATGCCCCAACATATAAAAAAGACACGTGCTCCACTATGTTCATAGCAGCCTTCTTTATAATAGCCAGAAGCTGGAAAGAACCCGGATGCCCTTCAACACAGGAATGGATACAGAAAATGTGGTACATCTACACAATGGAATATTACTCAGCTATCAAAAACAATGCCTTTATGAAATTCATAGACAAATATTTGGAACTGGAAAATATCATCCTGAGTGAGGTAACCCAATCACAGAAAAACATACATGGTATGCACTCATTGATAAGCGGCTATTAGCCCAAATGCTTGAATTATCCTAGATGCATAGAAGACATGAAACTCAAGACTGATGATCAAAATGTGAATGTTTCACTCCTTCTTTAAAAGGGGCACACGAATACCCTTGGCAGGGAATAGAGAGGCAAAGATTAAAACACAGACAGAAGGAGCACCCATTCAGAGCCTGCCCCACATGTGGCCCATACATATACAGCCACCCAATTAGACAAGATGGATGAAGCAAAGAAGTGCAGGCCGACAGGAGCCGGATGTAGATCTCTCCTGAGAGACACATCCAGAATACAGCAAATACAGAGGCGATTGCCAGCAGCTAACCACTGAACTGAGAATAGGACCCCATTGAAGGAATCAGAGAAAGGACTGGAAGAGCTTGAACGGGCTCGTGACCCCTTATGAACAACAATGCCAAACAACCAGAGCTTCCAGGGACTAAGCCACTACCTAAAGACTATACATGGACTGACACTGGACTCTGACCTCATAGATAGCAATAAATATCCTAGTAAGATCACCAGTGAAGGGGAAGCCCTTGGTCCTGCTAAGACTGAACCCCCAGTGAATGTGATTGTTTGGGGGAGGGCGGCAATGGGGGGATTATGGGGAGGGGAACACCCAGAAAGAAGGGGAGAGGAAGGGGTTAGGGGAATTTCGGGCGGGGAAACCGGGAAAGGGAATAACACTCGAAATGTAAATAAGAAATACTCAAGTTAATTAAAAAAAAAAGAAAAAAAAAAAGAAAAGAAAAAAGAAAAAAAAAACCAGAACCAACCAGTGATCCTGGTATTCAAATCTAAATATATATTTATTGTTATGAGGATCATAAAATGTTTTGAAAGGAACAAATTTTTAAGAGATCACTGGCAAAATCAAAACCAAAACAAACACACAAATAAAAACCCAAAACTGAACCTTTTAATTGCTTTTTTCAATTAAGTCATACAGATATAAACAGGATATATGTATAGAAAAAAGTGATTAAACTTGATGAAGCCTATGTGAACTTTCTTATTATTTAGTTTGAATGGCTTTAACACAGAGCACAGCACCATTCTTTTCTTGACGGTGGGACTGAGGTTCTCTCTCTTTCTCTGTCTCTCTGTCTCTGTCTCTGTCTCTGTCTCTGTCTCTCTCTATCTCTCTCTCGTGTGTGTGTGTGTGTGTGTGTGTGTGTGTGTGTTTGTGTGTTTATGTTCACTTGTAAATGTAAATGTATAAGAAGGTCAGATGACGTTATCAAATTTTCTTAATCCTATTTGTACTTTGAATGAAGATCTCTTACTGACCTGAAACTAGCAAAGTGGGCTAGATTAGCTGGATCATAAGCCCTAGGGATCTACCTGTCTATACTTATGTCATGCTGGTATTAAGAACATACTATCACACCTTGCTTTGTCTGTTTGTTTGTTTTCATGAGTTCTGTTAACCCCATTCACATAGCTGGGTCATTGGTGTTAACTACATATTTTGTTTAGTGAAGATAAATATACATATGGACACAGAACAGGCAGCCAATAAATATTAACTCAGTTTCCATAATAGACTGTAAGCCTGTACATGAACAGCAAGTCTCTGTCTGCAGAAACTTTGCTTTTCCCAGCCTCGTCCAAGAGACTACTACATATAAAGTTCTTCTGATGTCCAACACCTAAGTAATTACAAGTCAAGCTAATTTAGAATGAATGAATGAATGAAGCAATCAATCAATCAGTCTATACATCAATACTGCTTATTAAATTTTAATTTGTGTCAGAGAAAAAGACCAAATAAGATTGAGAGTTGGTTCATCAACAAAGTCCTTAACTCACAAGCATAAGCTACTCCCCTAAACACACATTAAATAAAGCTGGCTGTGGTGTCACATCTTTGTATTCACATAACTGAGGATGTAGAGACATGCAGATTCCTGTGACTTCCTGGTTAGCCAGCTCATTTCCATGCTAGTGAGTAAACTTCTTTCAAATAAATTCCTGCAGACATACACATTCACACAGGGAGGGGTGGAAGGCAGGGAGGGAATGAGGGAGGGAGGGAGGGAGGGAGGGAGAAAGAGAGAGAGAAAGAGAGAGAGAGAGACAGAGAGAGAGAGACAGAGAGAGAGAGAGACAGAGAGAGAGAGAGCAGAGAGGGACAGAGGGACAGAGGGACAGACATACACATTCACACAGGGAAGGGTGGGGAGGTAGTGGGAGAGAAAGAAAGAGAGAACGAACAACACACATAAACATGAACATGTAAAACTGGACAGAATGATAAGCTGGTAAGATAAAGTAGAGAAGTAAAAGTTCATAAAGTACAAGGTCAGTTCTTCCATGACATCCATGACAGATGCAATCCACAACACTCCTGACACCTGAAGCAGGGTCATAACATTAAGTTTCACAATAAGTGTTCAATACTTTTTCAAATGCTACATGTTCTTGTAAATCAAGCATCTCAAAAACTTAAGGACACTTACTGAGATCTAGAGACCTGTGACCTAAACCAGCATCACCAGTCAGTGAGGCCCAGGTACCTCCTGAATCCCACTTCTCCACACCTTGGATTAGAAGTATACTTTACCATGCTTGTAAAAAAAAGTTACTTTTTGAACTCTGTTTTTTTAAATATATTTAGTGAGCGCTTTCTTCACCTAATTATCCCATTTGTTGTGGTAAAAATATAAAAATAAAAAGTATTGGTATCTTTTACTTGCTTGATCCTGCACCACGGGTGCCCCAAGATATCTGCTAAATATCTTGGTGGAAATAAATCTCAACTCTGTAGTGGCCCAGTGTCTCTTGTAGCCGCATACTTTCCTACACTCAAACTGTCAAATAAATGAACACACAACACAATAATCTTAGATCCAATTGATAAGATATAATTACCCACTTAAACATACAAAGCCCGGAACCATTCATCCCTTGAGAACATTAATAACAACCTATAAATACACAGAGCAGAATCTTAACATCACCTGCCATGGCTTCTCGCCCTCTCTCCGTCTCCCCCTTCCCATCTTAATCTCCTCCTCTTCCTTCATACTTCTCTCCCGCCCATCCTTACTTCTCCAATGACAGGCCTCCTTCAATCCTGTACCTGCCCCTCACCTGTACTTTACAAATACGATGGGGAGGTCATTCTGGTGAAGTCACCTGAGTTCTGAGTATGTGAATAGGCAGCTGTCCTTGGGGCAGTGGAATTAGCATCAAAATACAGATAACTTCAGGGCAAACCACAACATCCATTGGCATTAAAATTGATATCTACTCATTGATTTCATTTGGCTTATGTCATGTATGGTTCTGATAGTTGCATAGAAACTGTTTAAAATTGTTCTAACATTGTACCTTAAATAATTAATATATTTTAAAGGAAGTTGGGCATCTCCACGCAAGTACAATGTGCCTTGCAGCCACTGCTGCTGCTTGGCTGCCATGTCACAAACAGGATTGCTTGCTAGGACTCTCCTTTCTGCAACAACAACAACAACAACAACAACAACAACAACAACAACAACAACAACCGCAACAAAAAAATAAAAACAAACAAACAATAGTGAGCTTTAAAGTGCACTCGTGGTGAGGGTAGAGATTCTGGAATACAACATACAGAAAGAAATGAATGCCTGAAACATGGAGTACACTGAAAAGTGTAGTCTGATCTTTGCATCCACCATCCCTTAAGCAGAGCAGTGTTGGTTGCAGGGGGATACCAGAATAGTACACACTGTTAGTAAAGGGCAATGGGCATAAAGAGATGAAGGAAAGCAGAGTCACCAAAACTTTTCTGAGTAGAATACAAGAGGCTTACTGCCTCCAGATAAATCTCTGAATAGATTTAATCTTTTTAACTTGCTGGTGCTTTTTAACTGTTGAGTTATCTGGAGCAGGTAGGCATAGTTCTCTGTATGAAGATGGTCTGTTTATTTTAAGATTATAATACATTCAAAGCTACTTGAAATGGAGTAGTTCAGATGAATCTCGGCCTACACAAGGAGTAAGAAAAAGTGTAGTCTCATACTTTTACTGCTTTCAGAGACTGTAAATGATTTTGGGCAAAAACTTCTGCAGATTATACAATGGAAGGGGGGACAGGCGTAACTTGGGAATGGCGTGAAATTACCAAGCTAACATCTGGATTGTGTTCTATACTTCAGATATGTGGAGTATTGCAGCCAGCATTACCTACTTTGTGGGTTCTTTTTGTCCCCACACTTCTACAATGTTTTCCCACTCTTTCAACTCCCTAACAATAGATAGGAGAGAAAAATGGATAGAAGGGAAAGGAAGCAACGTTTTCTGCTGGTTACTGACAGAGTTCCTTACAGCTAATTTGATCCTAACTGTCAGGATATCTAATTTTTTCTTCTTGTTGTTTCTTCTTTGAGTGCAACTAATTATGAAAACACAACCAACAACAAACAAACAATGTACACAACAACTATAGCAACCCCTCCTCTAGGGCAATAACATTTAAATACCCTCCAAAAACTCCACAGAATTCCAAACACTATATAACTACAGAAACTACCTGTGGCTGGCACAATCACAACCTTGCTAGAGCCTGTGGCAAATCACAGTCAGGTGCTGTTGTAAATCTGAAGCAGCCACATTTCCCACAGGTGAGATTAAAACAAAAACATATTTCCATAAAATTTCCATGTATTCAAAGAAGCCAAAATTGTTACTACAATGTATAATGAGACAAAATGTATCTACATGCTTAATTTATTTACAGGAGCTTTAAGAATCAAACTCAAGTCTTTAAGTTTGCATGACAAACTTTATTTGCTGAGCCAGATCCCCTGCCCTGGAATATCCTTTCAATGAAATCAGTTCAAACAGATCTGCAATTAGCAAGTTGTAGTGGAGCTACAGAAATAATTAAATCCATGAAGTAGAATTTTAAATCCTCACCTGTGGCTACATTTTTGACCAAACCTTCATTTTAATAAAGGCCAGATGCTTGCAGAGATCTCTTAGTTTGTGAAGCACATCTCAAATGCATGAGGCTCTGCGTTTTACCATCTACATCACTCATGTTTAAAAAGTTGGATATAATGATATGCTACTATAATCTCAGCCCTGGGGAAGTGGAGGCAGTAGCTGTGTGTGTCACACTATCTAGCCAAGAGAAGTGGGAAACTCCAGTTCTATTGAAAGACTTTGCATCACAAAACAAGATAGTGTGAATGATAATGCATTACAATGTAGACCTCTGAAATCTACCTTCATACGCACACATGTGCATGCACACATACCGTACATACACAAAGAAATCAGCTTGGTGGTCATGTCATCAAAGCATGGTCTGTATATCGGCTCCCTCATTATTTTCTGGAAAGCTAATTGGCATCCACTGGAAATCAATTTCAAGATCCCACCTGAGAAAGGGAATCAGAATTTCTCTTATAGAAAAGAAGCCCAAAAGTCTGTACTTTAAGGAATTTTCTGATTTTATTGTGCTCTGAATGCTGAGACCCATGGTTTAGATTCTGTTCTGGAATAAGTTGATACCATTTAGCTACGGTAATACAAAAAGAAACACAGTGAATTTAGTAGTCCTTGAAGCAGTGACTTTGGGGTTACAGCAGATGACAACCAGATTTGAGTGACTTCTAAATCTGCCTTTTGTCAGCCATTCCCATATTGCTTACCAATAAATTCCAAGTATATCAGGAATCTAGGCAACATATACATGTTCAGCAAAGTGTGGCTTCAGTGAGGAAATAGCAAAGGAGTTTTAGTGCAGCAATCTTATGGCTCAATGGTTAGTATTTACCTCGAGGACTGTCAAACTGTATTTTACCCCAGAACCCATGTGATAGAAGAGGAAAACCTAGGCCCACAAGTTGTCCTGGGACCTTCATGTATGCATCACTGTATGAGTGTCCCATGCACAAACACAAAACCAACAAAGCTTAAAAAATAGCTGAGAAAAAGGAGAATACAGAAATTTCTACATTTTACCAAGTACTTTTTGAAGACTCTGTGTGTGTGTGTGTGTTTATGTATATGTAATTGTGTGACTGTATTTGCAATGTGATGTACTTACTCTGGTTATCATTTATCTGTTACTTTCTACAAATTTAATGACAGGGTCTCTTGTATTTTGCCTAATCTCTAATGTGGCTAGGCAGGTTAATTTTTGTGTTTCAGGGCACCACTTGTTTCTACCTTCCCAGCACTGGTATTAAAATTGTCTCACACCTGGGAATTTTACTTGGCTATAGGAGGTCAAAATCAAGACCTCATGTTTCCAAGGTCAGCAGTGTCCCAACAGAGACACCATACCAGCCCTTTACTAGTGGTCCACAAAATGTCCTTGACAGCAGCAGCATCTTAAGTAGCTCTCTAAAAGAATTGCTATTGTAGGACTGTATTGTTGCAAATATCATCTCTGTTTGTGGTCTATGTTATTCAAGGTTGTAAATGTCTGAAACCCATCTAGTGCCTATTAAAGGAAACAGCAGCCCTACCCAGTCTGGCAGTATACTCCATTGACAACTGAGAAAGATTATCTGGGTAAGAGTCTGATCCTTTGAAAGAGGAGTGTAATAGTCCCTTGCCATATTCTATCACTCTAACAAGTCATCAACTATTGGAGGAGGTCTCACAAACAATTAGATACCAGGAGAACACTGGGTTGGCTGCCACTCCTGAGCTTAAGTTAAAGCAGCATCATTGAGAGGGTTTTTGAAAAATTTATGTCTGTGCACATAGACAGATTATTCTTCCCTTGAATGCCTGAGCATGTTTAGCCAGTCTGTAATCTTAGTTTTGACAAAGCCTATGAGGCCTTGATGAAGTTACTTGAAAGTCAATAAATATCAAGATTCTGACACTAAGGGAGCACTCAGGATACCAACCAAGAACAAAACCTGGAATTTAGGTAGCACACCCATCTCACATTTCCCATACAACAGTCCCAACATCCAGTGAGATTACTCAGTGAGTGGAAAAAGGCATATCCTGATCAGCCTTCTCCCAAATCTAGATTGTGAATCCATGGATGACATGGTAGAAGTATAACAGGAGTGGTATGAGCTGTCCTCTGCCTTCCACATGTACGACATGCTCAGTCCCTGCCTCTACTACTACAAAATAGTTAGATACATGTTTATGTAAAAAAACTATCTTCATAGAAATGTAGATTCAGGACCATAGGATCAGAAAGTTTGGTGTCAGGTCAGCTGGGTGTGGCCTGGTGTGCCCTAAATAACTGTTACTTTGTGAATTATGGTAGACTGGAATGCATACATATGGACATGTGACAGACATTGAAGAGGAGACAAAATTGATCTCTGAGAAAGGCCATGAATGAGGCTACAAATGAGGTAATTAGTAATAAAGGGTTTGAGTTATTGGGGCTGTGAGGTAGCTATAACAAGAAGGAGAAAAAAGACAGAGCCAGAGAACCTAAAGACTGGAGGTGGAGCAATAGGCTTTCTTTCCTCTCTAATGCCTTTTTTCCCTGCAAAAAGGGTAATTTATTCACTGTTGACAAAGCAGTTAGCAGGGTTGTAATTTTGTTCTGAATAAGATATTGTATATATTCATTGCACATGAAATATTATTATTTCATGTATTTGATAGAGCTTGAAATTAACACCACCACTAGCGTAAGACTCATTAGTGTTCCCTCCAGCCAGCCCATGGTAGGGAATGTCCTCTGCAGGAGGACAGCACATTCCTTCTGCTCTTCAGTCCACTGACATGCTTGCATGCTAGGTCTGTGACAGAATGATAGTGTTAGAATGTTCATATGAATAACACTTCCTTGTCAAGGCATATAATGTTCATTTTTTGTTTAGGGCTGTATTTAATCCTAGATGAAGTTTACTTAGGGACGTGCCTACGTCTGATGGCCTAGTGCAGTGTCAAGCAAAGGAAATCAAATTCTCTGTCTAGTAAATTTGTCTGTGTGAAAAGGTTGTGGGCCTGGGACCAGGTCCCTCTTCTATGGGAGA
Organism: Rattus rattus; assembly: GCF_011064425.1. Taxonomy (NCBI): domain Eukaryota; kingdom Metazoa; phylum Chordata; class Mammalia; order Rodentia; family Muridae; genus Rattus; species Rattus rattus. The sequence goes on from NC_046163.1 coordinate 94,180,799, forward strand.
GGAAAGCCTAGACATTAAGCACCCACACCTATTGATCTTCAGCTCTTTAACAATTTGTTCTCCACTAGAGAAATGTTCTGATTTCTTTGAGATTCCCTGTTGTGCTACACATTTTGCAAGGTATGAAACCTAATGCACTACTTAATTCTGTGAATTGAATGAGATAGTTACAAGAAGAGTTGGAGGTCCTGGGGAGACAGTTCTGATTATTGAAGAGTGGTCGTGCAAACATGAAGACAAGGTTCAATCCCCACCACAAAAGTGAAATGCTATAAAGTTATGTTTGGTCTTTTGCTGTGCACTGTAAAGCTAAATTCTGAAGGTTTAGTTGCCTAAGAGTGAATTCTCATGTTTATCATCTTTTGTTGTGCAAAATTTGTTCCTTAATTTAAAACTATTGTTTCAATAGAAATGGCTATAGCCAATTACTGAAGGTATTAGAGGTAGGCTAATTTGAGGTAGAGTTTTGAGTTACCTGATTGAGTAGTTGGGCATTCCAGTGGAAACAGAGAAGAAGGATGTAGGGGAGGGGAGGAATTCATAATGAGAGGAGATGAATCATGTGCCAGGAGAAATAGCAAGTATTTAAGTATTTGGGAATACACTGCAGGAGAAGTAGCCAAGCCAGCAGATGCAAAAGTAGATTAGGGTTACCCCCCTTCCTTCCCCCCAGTAATTGTCAAAGACAGATCAAAGAGCCATAGTTTAAGTCTCATTTCTTTGTAACACTGACAGGCATATGATGAAATAGGTTCAACTATACAATTTTTGAGCCTATAACTCAAGGACTAGTGAGGTAGAATAAAGTTAATCCCAGGGAGATGCTAGCAAGACAGTAGAGTTGAATTGGTGAGCTTCATGTTTAGTGAGACATCCATCTCAAAATGCAATGTGAAAGTAGGAAAGGAAGAACCAGAGAAGCCTTTGGTTTCCTCATATATTCATATACATGCACATGCATAAGAATTCATAATATAAATAGAAAACACACTGAAACAGAGGGAGAAAGAGAAGATAATATTAATTAAACATTCACTCTGTACTAAATATATACTTAGTTTAATAGATTTATAGTTTGACAAGCCTTTCTACTTATATAACTTTAATAACATAAATAACAGAATATATGATAAAAATATAAAATAGAGGGATAGCAAGAAGGTTCTATAGCTAAAGGTACTTGCCATTGAGCCTGAGTGTCTTGAGTCCAATCACATGGACACATGGAAATGGGTAAGAATGGAAGAACTCCACAGATTTCCCCTTGATCTACATACATGTACTGAGGTATGTGCATGCATATACACACAAACACCTAGTATAGTAATGATTTTAAAGCTATCCATGCCTTTAATTATTGTGTAAGCATGGAGCATTTGCCATCTCCCAGGCACACAGTAACTTCAAAGATCAACGCTCTCACTGGCCTCCTGGGGAAGATTCTCCCATACACTATCTACCACCAAACAGATGGCAAGAGGGCCTAGAGAATTTGTTTAAGGTTAGTTTGGCTTCAATTCTTTCCTAGCAGTTTCTGTTACACACTTCAAAGTTCTGGCAATTTTTATTATCCCTTGATTTCTTTCTATCTCTTTTTCATTTGTAAGTTGACTTCTGATATGCTTCTGAAAGTCTGGCCTTAGTCACTGTTCTAACTGTCCTTGAATTCCTTGGCAATAAACAGCATCATGAATAAAGCTAAGATGATTATATTTCATCTATCCTAGAAAATTTGGTGGAGTGTTGTGCTAAATCCATAGCAAATAACACGATAGATTATTAGTAGCTAAAGCCATCATCAGTATCAAGACCCTAACATAAAAAGTCCTTCAGTAAGTGGATACCATGAGAACAAAACGTTGAATCTAAGAATTATCAAACTATAGTATTTTATAGAATTCCTGAATATACAAAGAAATGGGTTGTTTTCCTTTTGTTATCCTGTCCTGTCAAATTCAAGTGAAAGCTTTTGTTTTATTTTATTATATTTAATTTTGTTATATTTTATTATTATCTCTTAGAAGTCTACTCTTTTCTAATGAAAGAGGAAAAACTGGATCATATGGGAGCGGTCATGGAAAGGTACTTGAAGAAACCCTAATCAGAATATATTATGTGAAAAAAGAGCTTATTTTCAGTAAAAGAAAAAATGAAATTAGCAAACTTAAATAATTGCCTTAAGTGTCTTAGAACCTTCCATATAAAATACATATAATAACTAATTATAATTCCATTGTAAATACAGAATAGGATTATTTTCATTTAGCATTTATATTTTTCATACTATTCTTTTATGTGTTTACTTTGACAAACATCTTGTTATGTCCCTCAGGCTGAACTAGAATACTAAATTCTCCTGGCAAGTCTCCAGACTTAATGGAATCATTGGCTTGTACCATAATCTTCAGCTATAACACAGAAAAGAATTGTTACAGAAATGATCACAGTACCTAGAATTCCTTGAATGCCATTAAGTTTTTAACTGAATCTATTCCCTTTCTACTTAATGTACAATTATCTATTGCTTGCACTGTTCAGACTCCATCCAGTGTTGCGTCTCCTTCAGAAGACTCAAATGTCAGAAATCAACAAACCAGTGCCCAGGCAGGTGCAATATATTTAAATACCAGAACATAAATAAACAATTTTTAATCATTCCATATTTCTATTAATTTTAACAGGGAAATATTCAAGGTAGTTAAATAAGTAGAATTATAAAGTTATATTGGAATATTTACTAAATATAAATGGTAGCATCTAAGTATGTTTAAATTTTAACTAAGTAATACCATTTTTTATTGTATCAAATATGCTTATTTTAGGGGCTTGCCATATAACTTAGGGGATAAAGGCAGCTGCTGTTAAGCATAATGACATGTACACAGATATGGGATCAGGTGAAAGAGAGAACTGATTCCACAAAGCAATCTTCTAACCTCTATGTGGGCACTAAAGCTCAAACACAAACAAGCATACATACATACACACACACACACACACACACACACACACAGACACACACACACAAAGAGAGAGAGAGACAGAGACAAACAGAGATAAATAGAGACAGACAGAGACAGACAGAGACAGAGACAAAGAGAGAGAAAGAGAGATAGACACATAGACAGAGACATACTCAGAGAGAGAAAAAGGAGAGGGAGAGGAGAAGGAAGGGAAGGGGTAGGAAAAGGAGGAAAGAAGAGATAAAGGGAAAAAGGAAAGGAAAGAGTGAGGGAGGGAGGGAGATTTTCAATAAAATAAATATACTTTTATGAAGGGGAGAAGAAGAAGGGATGGGTACATTATCACAAATATATAAGATGAATATATCTAAAGGTTTAATATGAAATATAAAACTGTATTAATAAGACTGTATTATATTAAGGAATTTTGTTAAGCAAGTTTGAGCTGCTTGTATCACACAAAAACAGTTATTAGGTACGTATGCAGTTATACATAGGAATATTAGTCCATTTGTTGACTTCACCATAGCAATGAATATATTAGCAGTATGTGTTCAATAACATTATGTTCTAAACCTCCAATACACATAAGATTTGTTTGTTAAGTGAAATTATGAGAACCATAATTATCCAGGATGATTTTGGATAAAACGGTGTCTGCTGTTTTTCTCAAGTTCAAAGAGCTGGGTTCCTGTATTTTACCTAGAAACCTCATCTGTAGTTCTCAAAATGCCATTTTCTCTTCCACTTTGATAAAATTGCACATGACTGAGGCCACTACCATACTGTATACATCAGTGTCTCACACATTTTTTATCAAACTAAAAGGATTTTGAGATAATTGACTGAAAGTCAGAAAGGATTTTTTTTTTCTGCAACAAGAAGTGTGTATCTCATCAGGTACATGTTCTACTCAGCAACATTTTTCTCATTTTAATCTGCCTGTCAAAAATGTTGGAAGTATAACAATATTTTTAATATCATATCATTCAGGAATTTCAAATCAATCTTTTGGTAATTACAGTATGAATGTGCCCCCCCCCCATGAAATAGTTAGGATTCATGTATTATTTCTAATCACTTTTCTCAGGAAGAAACTGAGGTTAAGAGAAGATTAAAGATTTGGTAAAGATAATGGAAGTAATTACTAATGACTCTGAGGATTAAATCCCAGACCTGTGGAGTGCTACATGGAAAAACTATGTTTGTCTGTTCATCAAGTATAGAATTTAGCTCTTCTGTTAGAACATGAACTACCAGAAGGTCAAAAAGCTACAATAATTCTTAATGCTTTTAAATATGTTTATCTATTTACCACTATGTGTATGGACACAGAGGTATACACAACCATCTTCTACAATATTCTCTAGGATATCATTTGAAACTAGAGCTCTCTAATTTGACTTTTCCAGCAATATGGCTTGTCCATGATTCCTGAGATTGTGGGTTAGTGTCCAATGCCTGGCATTTACATGTATTCTGAGAAGAAAAATTCCCTCACACTTGCATGGCAAGGAGCTTTACTCACTGAGCCATCTCCTCAGATTCCTCTGAAGTTTCCTTTACCTGCTTTTATTCACTTCCTTCTCCTACACTCAATATGCTAATTTTCCTGAGAGCCAACATTCATTTAGTTTTGACACAGAGAGAGCTGAAGTCCAGTACCCATCTTCTCAGGTACGCTGGGTGACTTTTTGGGAGGCAAACAAGAGTTGGAAAAATGTAGGTGCTTGTATTAGTCAAGGTTTTACTGCTGTGAACAGACACAATGACCATGGCAAGTCTTACAAATGACACATGTAATGGGGGCTGGTTTACAGGTTCAGAGTTTTAGTCCATTATTAAGAAAGGAACATGGGAGCACCCAGCAGATATGGTACAGGAGGAACTGAAACTTTTACATCTTCAACCAAAGGCTGGTAGCAGAATACTGACTTCCAGGCAGCTAGGATTGGGGTTTTATAGCCCACACCCACAGGTACACACCTACTCCAACAAGGCCACACCTACACCAACAGGATCACACCTTCTTATAGTACCACTCCCTGGGACAAGCATGTAGAAACAATCACAGTACTAAAATTCCTGTGTGAATGAGTTTTTCATTTCTCAAGGGGTTGTATATTAATCAATCTTCCAAAGTCTCCCAGGCGTAAAATCCTTAGATCAGTCATTACAAACATTTATATAAATATTGACATGCTGAACTACTAAAAACAGTATTGAAAAAAATCTGTCAGATAAATCTTTTGTCCTATATTCAACAGAAGGCCTAGCATCTAATGTTTATATAATTTATTTTATTTTGACTTAATTTCATATTTACTGAATTTTATTTTATTTGTTTGTTTTAAAGTGGTGGTGGATAAGGAGATAACGCAAATAAGCTGTGGTACACATAGAAGTATGAAGACTATATGCAATTGCTAGTTGTCTCCTTCCAGCACGTAGTTCTTAGGGCTCCAACTGAAATCTTCAGGAGTTTGGAGGTAGGTGCCTTTAAACACTAGGCTATGTCTTTAGCCCACTAATTCTCGTCAGTTCATATTATCATGATATTGATAACCAGCCTCAGACGTCTTATCTGGCAAGGAAACCACATGATTTGATGGACTGTAAACTATAAGAAAGTTAGGAAGCATTAGGCATAAATGTTTCCCAGGTTTTTAGTTACCCCCAAACATGCTTGAAGTTAAGGCCCTGCCTGAGGTAGGTTCATGTCTGCTATAGATCTGTAAGTAGGGTACAGGTAACATGAACATATTCACATGTGTACCTTCCCACAGTTCACTATGCTCTCTCACTCTTTCCTCTCCCCTATTTCTCCCTCTCTCTAAGTATAATATTATAGGCATACCATTAATTCCTAGTACACCCTTGACTGTTACCATCATTGCTGCACATTGTCTAATATGGTAATGACTTTGGACTTGAGAATGATTCATTTAATTGACCTTGAATGGGATTTATAATGATTCTATACCTCATTCACTTTATATGCAATATAAGTGTAATGAAACCTGTACATGTTGCTTATCTGAACTAAATGACAAAGTATTAAAATCATTTAGTTAGTGAGTTAAATGTTATGATGTTCTCCAAAATAATGTTCTATTGTAGTAGTGTTTCAATAAATTAAAATCGGAAACCTTGCCTAATATAAGACCATTTTTAAGGTCATTTTAAAGAGGGAACTACATGATCAAATTGTATAGAATATATATCTCTTATTTTTTTGACACAAAAGCAAGAGATTTATTTTCTAGCTCTTTGGGGCTGAACCTCAATCAGACCCTCAAGGTAAGTGAATAGAAGGCGACCATGAATGGCTATTACAATCAGTTTTTATAATTTTGTGGGCACAGTTGCCATATTTTTCCCTTTAGCCAACCCATCATTTCTTTGCCTGAGTGATTCTGATTGTTATCAGCTTAGAGGTGGCATTTGTGCAGGGGGTGTTCCAATACCCTCGATTCCCCAGAGAGCACCCCCAGTTGTATAATTTCTTTTTACTGTGTTAAAGTGCCAAGAGGAGGAGGGGTTCCAGTAGGTGTCTTCTGTAGTATCACATCCCCAGGTAACACAATAAAACTAGTCTAGATCCCAGCATTCTGAACTTCTGCCCAGCTTCTTCCATCTCCAGGGCAAATGTAAATGGGGGTCTCCCGGAGGTGATACGTCCATGCAGGAAATTCACATTCTATCTCCCACTCACCCAACCCAGATCCCTCTTTCTCCCATATGGTCAGTTTGCTCTTGCCCGCACACCTGTCATGGGTAGGGATATCCCACAAATCAAGTCCTATGACAAGCTGGCAAAGGTCAAAAGTGAGGTTGGGCCACCAGGTGTTGAGGGAGTTGGAGGCTGTCAGAGAGGTAACTTCATTCTTAGTTTCAGTGGAAACCACGACCTTGATGGTAGGGCACATGGGGGCTGAATAGGATGGGGGAAGTAATCAAAATCCAGTTACCACCAGGTGGACAGGATCAGGGCTGACCGACCCTGGGCTTGAGTGGATTGCCCCTCTTCTGTACAAGGCAGCAAGAGTCCCTGAGGAGTGGGGCATCTACAACTTTCACTACATGCACCCAGGCCACAATACCCTGCAATACTGTCCACTTTGAGAAATATATCTCTTAAAGGCTCATTGAAATTAGAATTGTCTCATTCAGAAACTGTCTCTCTTATAAAGTTATAAACAAGAACACTTTGCTTAGTTTAACAAAAAGGTTTTATTCTCAGCGCAACAGCGCAATCCATGGAAACATATTCTGTGGTAGTTTGAATGAGATTGACCCTTATAAGCTCATATATTTGTATAGTTTGTCACCCGTTGATAGAACTATTTGGGAAGGGTTAAGATATTTGGTCTTGCTCCAGCAGGTGAATCACTGAGGGTGAACTTTGAGATTTCAAGATTCGAGTAATTCCCTGGGTGTTGACTGCCTCCCACAGACAGTTTGAGATTTATATGAGATTTATCTCTTAATGCTGCTTTGAATTTGATCCACCATCATGCAGTTCAACCCTTTGAAATATTAAGCCCAATTACATGTTTTATTTTGTAAGTTGCTTGTTCATAATATTTTAATCATAGAAATGAGAAAGTAACTATGATACTATTGTATTAGATATAGTAAAATTTTCTTCTACTTTCAGTCCACTAAATATGCCCCCACAATCTAAAATATTTTTAATATATTCTGTTACTCAGAAATGAGTAGAAAATGCATAGACTTGTAACAACAGTGCAAAAGAAATAGCTCAACTCTTAAAAGCATTATCTGGTCTTGCTGAGGATCCAAGTTCAGTTCTCAACACCAACATGATGGCTCAAACCACCTGCAAATTCAGTTCCAAGGATCTGGTAGCCCTTTCCAGCCTTCACAGACTCCTGTATATAGCACACATATATACCCTCAAGCACATGTACAAATATATTTATTTAAAAGTGCATTTTAATTGCAGACATTCTAGGGAGGAAGCTTTTTCTACAAAGTGCTTTCCTATACAAACACTGTGACCTGCATTCAGATGCCAAGATTCCATATGAAAGTGGAGAGCAGTGTTTCAAATCTGCAGCTTCTCTGTGATGAAGAAATGGAGACAAGATTATTATTCAGGCTTGCTAATAGACCAATTAGTAAAGCCTACATTTACTGAAAATGCTAGCTCAAAAATTAAGGAATAATAGAATTCAGAAAGACATCAACTTCTGTGCCCCCCCACCCGGTACAGATCAGGTACACACACAAACATCTACACACACTTAAAGACTAATTTGCAAGGGGTGCAGCATGCTAGTATTTTTATCAAGTTACAAAAACACATGCATGCGCGTACACACACACACACACACACACACACAGATATGAGCAGGTAGAGGCATATATGCATATGCACAAACACACAACACAAAGGGAAGCTTTGCAGTTAAGCAACACTTATTTTATATAAAAGCTGTTTATCAAGTACGCTATTAATTATTCAACATTTCAATCCATGTCTGTAATTCCAAAATACCTTTTACAAAGTAATTAACGACTTGACATCTGACAAGCATTATTTTGTGTGGTGAGTGTACCTCTGAGTGCACATCAGGACAGTACAGTATACAAGCCCAAAGAAGAACTGTATTCATGGCAGACCATGATCTCAGGAAAAAGTGCTTGCTGCATTTGCATCCTGTACTGTGGTATACCCCAATTCCTGTATTTCCATCCACCCAAATCCGATATCATTCTTCAATATGTACAATAATGTTCTTTACTTTTCCATGGCAATATGATTCTAGAATGTTCTGACAATGGAGTGCTGAATTGTGCCTTCTTATTACCACCAATTTCCTTTGACTAGAAATTTCCAATTTTGGTCAAATTTGTCTACCAAAATGAATCTGTGCCAAGCTCTGATCCAGGCTTAGATATTTCTTCTTCTCCCAAGATTCATAGACTCATATGTTCTAGGTCTTCATCATATTCTTTGTCACAGAGTCTCCTCTTAGAAAGTGTGGCTCATATGATTCTTGTTTTTATTTTTAATTTCTAAGTTTTCTCTTTTAGACCTCCAAAATATAACTGTATTCAAGAAAGAATACTTGGATAAATAACAAGAGGAACATGGCTGCAGTTTAAATAGGCATCATTACCTTTCCTGTATGGAGTTTAAACCAACTTATACCTTTTTTTTTATATCTTGGACAGTATGCTTTACATAAACAACTTTCAAAAAGAAGATTGTATTTGGTTCATAGTTTCAGAGAGTTCACTTGAAAGTTACTTTATGTCATTTTATATATTGGGGCAGAATATCATCAAACTAGAACAGATGACAAAAGTCTCTGTCTCTGTGTCTCTGTGTTTGTCTTTCTAACCATATTTCTCTCTGTGTCTTTCTGTCTCTGTTTCTCTCACTGTGTGTGTGTGTGTGTGTGTGTGTGTGTGTGTGTGTGTGTGTGTGTGTATGCTAGAGTGAGACTTCACCTATGTGTATGGATGTACTAATAGGTACCTTCTACTCTTTTCTTTGAGGTAGGGTCTGTACTGACTTAGAGTTTTGCCATGTGAGCCATGCCTATGAGCATCATGGAACTCTTCTGTGCCTGCTTCCTATTTCACAACACTGGGGTGTTGATAGCCTTCACGCAGCAAAGCACATGAACTCCTTACTTTCTGGAGAGTGGGAGGAAAAGGGAAAACGGAGAAAGTGAAACAGGGAGAGAACATGAACAAAACAAATCCAAAGAGGCAAATTAAGTAAATTGCCTTTTCAGCTAGATGCCTTCTCCTAAAGTTTGCATAACCACTCAAGATAATATGACTTAATTTAACACAAATACTTAATACATATACCCAAGTGGTCACACTATACCATTGTCATTACAAACTCCAAGGTAATAAAATTAATGAGAACATAATTTAGGTGTTGATTATGTCATGGGTTGGCTTGCAAATGGATGGGGTTAGTAAACTTAGTTAAATAAATGTTATTAAAGTTTAAAGAATGGATAGTGACTGTTTACATTTTTCTGCTGCTATTGTAAAAACACCTTAAAAATCAAGTGAAGGGTAAAGCAAGTTATTTTGGCTTACAATTCAAAGATATAGTGCATGGTCTGCAAGTCACCAAGACAAGGCATACCCACTATGCCTTTGCAGGCATGAAGCAGAACAATTAAGGCAGAAAATCAGTGGCTGATAGCTCATTCCAGAGGCTGAGTACTAGGAGTTTACTCTCAATTCATCCCAGGTGTAGAGCTGTGACCTTGAACTCCACAGACTCCTTAGAGGGAGCATGATTTCTTGAGAAATTGGTGCCACCCATTCTGGACTGGTCATTGTACCTCAATTCATGCAATCAAGAGTATCTCTCACAGACATGCGAAGACACACATCCTTAACTAAAACTTCAGCTTCTTCAATATTTTTCATAAAGAATGCTGAGTCTAGAATCACCAGATCATAATCTGATAAAGACTTTTAATTCAGTTATTCTTCAATAAAAAGACCTACCCCAAATGTCTGTAGGATATTCTGAGTTGGGTCCTACAGCTATATCATAAGGCCATATGGGTAAAGGATTTTGCCTTTTGCCCTGTTTCCTATCACTGGCTCGTGAGGATGGCTTCTATGTTGCTGTCAATACCCTGCTGCCTTCATAGTTACCAAGTGCCTTCAGCCTTCCAGTGTAGACCAACAGATCTTTAGATACCTTCAGGCTTTATATTATAGGTTGAGATGTTGTTGTCTCCAGCCCCCAGCGCAATGCAGCTACCTACTTCTTAGCCTCAACAATGTAAAGAGAACCATTGGTAAACCATTCCAGACATAGCTTATAGGACAGTAAAATAAAACCCCTTTTAATAATATCCACTCTATGGTTTCTGTTTATTTAGATAACTCTGATAAATATAATAGCTGATATTTATTTTTCTGACCTCTTTATTGAAAAGCAATATTTACAAAATTATATAGGCATGGTGAACTGCAAAGTTGTTCCCACATCATCTTGACCCTGTGATCACACACACACACACAACACACACACACACACACACACACACACACACACACACACACACACACATTCAACAAACAAAGTGGATTTGTGCCAAGAAGTCTTTATTTACAGACTCAGATAATTTAATGGAATAAGAAATTTTAATACATTATAAAATTAATATTTTGCTGTTTTCAATAACTTAAAAACTTCTGTTTAACCTGAGAAACATGAAAACCAAAGATAAACTATATTTGAGGTAAATTATTCCTTTATCTGCCTGATTTGGAAAATTATTAAAATAGGTTCCTGTGAGTCCCTGGTTTCTGTCCCCAAGGAAAGAGAGAGAGAGAGAAAGAGAGAGAGAGAGAGAGAGAAGGAAGAGAGAGAGAGGAAGGAAAAGGAAGGAAGGAAGGAAGGAAGGAAGGAAGGGAGGAAGGAAGGAAGGAAGGAAGGAAGGGAAAAAGTGGGGTTGCATATGCTTGAAATTCTAGACCTAGAGAGGAAGGCAGAGTAAGGATATTCAAGGTCATCGTCAACTGTACATTAGGTTTTATATAAGTCAAACCTATTATCCCAAACAAATCTCAAAAGGCAGAAAATCAGTGGCTGATAGCTCATTCCAGAGGCTGAGTACTAGGAGTTTACTCTCAATTCATCCCAGGTGTAGAGCTGTGACCTTGAACTCCACAGACTCCTTAGAGTTAGCATGATTTAGAGGGGGTATAAGACTCGAAGTCCTGATTCTGAGTTTGATGAGCAGTCACTTAAAATTTTTACACTATTTGGTAGAGTGATGTCTTATGTCTTCAGAAAACTTCCAGGCCAGAAAGTGAATGCTGGATGATAGTAGGCCAGGTAAGTGAAGGCCAGCTAATGGGGAGTTTCAGAAGATGTCACATTCATGGAGCTGGCTTGTTGTGAAATAGAACAACATTTCATTATTAATCATGAAATGTGAATCTAAGCTCAAAGGGGTTATAGTTTAGAACAAATGCTGCAATAATTTCTTGTAATGCAAGTTGCAAATATTTTAGCATTGTCATTTCAGAGAACTGCAACATAGCCCTGTGAACATCACATTTGAAATCACTCGATCCAGGAACTTTTTACTGCAGAAATGGATGCTTTTCTAAAATGTTTTTTTTTTTGTTTTGTTTTGTTTTGTTTTGTTTTTGGCCAGGAACACAAACCATCTGCTTCCTTCAGTGATACAGTATCTCAGTTCACAACACAGTTCCAAATGAGTAATGGAAATTTGTTTTTACAAGTCATTTTTATCTGTTATAGGAATGATTAATAACTCCAGAGCCAAACTTATAAAAAAGAGGAAAACACAATTGAACAAATTTGAATTTGAGGGAGCCAGATCAAAGTCTTGTAAAAGTAAAGAAAACCTAAGCAGATGACGTGAGATGGTCAGCTTTTCCATTGTTCAGAGAAAGGAAAAGAACATGGGGCGTCACCCCAGGCTTACAGTGGTTAAAAGATTAGTTGTCAGCTTGACAAATCCAGGGAAAAATGTATGGACATATCTGTGAGGTGTTTTCATATTAAGTTTATTAAGATGGGAAGATACTTTGGGCAGCATCAATCATGGGCATGAGATATTACACTGAATGAAAAGGAGAAAGTGAGAGTGGCACCAGCACTCCCTCTCCTTTCCATTTGTATATACGGGATGACTTCTGCAATAATTTCATCATGAAAGACTATAATCCTAAATGGTAAGTTAAAATAAATGCTTTCTTTTAAAGTTGCTTTGTTGGTATTCTGTCACAGTAAAAGGAGGAGGAGCTGTCTTCCTACACCCAAAAGTAACTACTACTTTCTAAGGTAGTATGATTATCCATGTTACCATCATTATTTTGTACTAAAATTGAATTATTTTTCCCATTTTTGGTCATTTTTTTCTTTCTTTCTAATACTGTGAGAGTAAAACAATTCAAACATATCCTCTTATTCCTCAACGATTTGTAAGTTTTATTAATTTTTCTGTCTTTGACTCACTTAAAAATTGTATTGAAGTGTTCTGGAGAGATTGCTCTGGGTGTAGAATATTTCCTGCACTTGCAGAAGACTATGGTTCAGTTCTCAGCACCCATGCTGAGGAGCACACAACCAGTTATAACTCTAACTCCAGAAATTCTGATACCTTCATTTGGCCTCCTTGTGTCCTGAACCATACAAGATAAAATGAGACAGATGTAAAAGAAAGAAATGTTCTGAATAGGAAAAGGGCTTCTGAAGGAATCAGATGAATTAAAAGACCTGAGATGATGATAGCCTCCACCTTTCAACACTTCTTCTGCCTCTTTACCCAAATGCGTGTCCTTTGTGGTGGCATCCTCATCCTGGTGATACTAAGGCAAGTTCATGTATGCTGATATCAATTTTGATAAATTCCATGTCTTCCATGATTTCCCCCGTGTACTTGTGGATGTAGGCTTTATGACTGGACATTGCTGTGAACTGCTTTAAGATGTACTTAAAGAGGTTATGGAAGGCTGGTTGGTACCAATGAAAGTAACTGCCACCTTGAGACCATTTGGTGAGGCATGACAGTGTTTTGACTTCATTGAGAGTTCCTTTCATAAACTAACATTTCTTCTCATTCTTCATTGAATCATCAACTTCTTTCATAGATGTCTGTTAATTTAAGACAGAAGATATGCTACAGTATTGGCCATGGTGGCAGTCATAAGAGCCATCAGGTCCTGTCATCCAACATGTAATGAGGGTCTGATATTGCTGGCTTCCATGCATAGCAATAGGGACAATGTCTGGTGTGATAAAATTGAGACTGGGAAGGGCACCAGACATAACCCTGACTAGGGAAGAGGAGCCAGGTGATAGCACTGAATATAGTGACCAAATGAAGAAGTAGTTATCATCCCTGTAAGTTAATGGGATAAGATTGAAAGTATAGAAACAGATGTCATGAAGGTTTCATTATCAATTCAATAGGTCTCATCAGTGCTCTCTACTAACTGACAGAAAGAAAGGTAGGATTCAATCGGGGTGTTGAAAAATTTGATCTGAACATTACACTGAAGATGTTTATGATGTACTCTGGTAATTTTTCTCAGATATCTCTATTGAAGCAGGGTTTCCCCTCCAATCCTATTCTCCCACCAGCCAGTGTGTGTGTGTGTGTGTGTGTGTGTGTGTGTGTGTGTGTGTGTGTGTGTGTGTTTATATTTGTGGAAGTGTAGTGTATATTTTCCTGCATATGTGAAAAGCAGAAAGGAATACTAGATCACTTTCATCTATCACTTTGTACCTCATGTTTCTAGGCAGACACTAGTTGAAACTGTCATTTGTCAACTGGCTCAAGTGATTGGTCAATGCAATCAGAAATTTTCCCATATTAATCTCTTCAGTGCTGAGATTACAGGTACCCACCACTGCACTTGGGTTTCTATATGACTACTGATCTTTCTCAGGTCTGTCTTATTTGCACATCAAGAACTTTATATATTACCTACCTTTTAGAGGTTGTGTTCATCCAAGCAACTACAGTGAAAACTTACTTTGCTATGCCCATGTGGTTTTGCTATATAAAGGAGCAAAAAGCATACAAAAAGGTTGTGATGTGAGTTGAAATGCATATAAAACATGATTTAGATGGGTAACCCTCTTACTTACACTGAACATTGAATGAGTCCTCCAGGCATGAGCCATGCACTCATATGCCTCAGCCCTAATGTTTGTGACAATATTTGATGTAATATCATAGATATAATTCTATTTTAGAGGTAAATGTAACATAAATATTTGTCTACTGTTTTTCAATGTGTGCCCAGTAAGCATAGAATAGAATCTCAATTCCATAAGGTTTTATTTTCTGATGTAAAGTGTTGGAAACAGTCAATACGAAACATATGTTGAAAGCAAAATTAAATCCTTGTAGATCTTAGTTCACCTACTTTATCAAAGTTCTCATATTTAATGTCTTGCCCTTGTTATAGACTTTTAAGTATGAAAGAAATTGAAAAAATAATGTATATACAGTTCAGATAAAAATTGAAAAAATAGTACCTTACATTATTATCTTGCCTATAATAGTATACAACTTATAGAAATGATAAAGTGAAAACCAGGAAGGATGCTGATGGAAGTATATTATTCTTCGTGAAAATGTATTTTGTTTTTTATTTCAAAACTCATGCTAATAACCATCTTCTAACCAAGAACCCCCATTTCTGTCTTTCAGAACATGAAAAAATATGAAATTTATTCATGTCTTAAATAAAATTTGTCAGTACTATGATACATTAAAAATTATTCTCATATCCCCAAGAAAATAACAAAATAGTAGAAAGGTTTATTTTTCTTTTCAATAAGGGTAGAGTTCATCAGGAGCGGAAAGTCAGGTAGTAGACATTTGCTCACATAGCATATAATCAGGAAGTGAAGAGATGAAGGCTGGTGCTCAGCTTGTAGTTTGTTTTGTTTTATTTTTCTTGGTTTGTTTGTTTTTTTTTCAGCCCAGAACCACAGCCCATGGAATGGCATCAATCACTGTGAGCTTGTGTCTTTACATATCAATAAATACACTAGAGAGAAGAAATTCCCTTACAGGCACCCCAAGTTTTGTCTTCTAGGTGATTCTAGCTCCTGAAGATCAACATCAACCTCTGCTCTTTTGATTGGTAAGGATATTCATCAGGAATTGGTAACTTCTGCAATGCTTGACTCATAGATGTAGCTCTAGTCCATCTAGAAGTTTGCATCTTCTCTTGTAGAAATGCTGCTCCCTCTTTCTTAATGTGCAAAGTCATCTTCCAGGTTCTTCTGTGACACATCTTCATCTTCCAAGTACAATTTTGTTCTTCTAACTCTAGTTAAAAATTAAACTTAGTTGTCTGAAGAGAACATGGTAAATCATGAATATTCATGAACTCTTGTTTTGGTTTATCCATATTTTGGTATTTGGAGTATTATAGTAACATACATTTTATATTGGAAGTGGCAGATATTATAATTATTTTAAAAAGAATAGAAATAATTAAGATAATGCTATTCCCTCTATAGGCTTGCAAGCTGTCATAAATTTAGGTCGTCTGTACTTTACTTAATAGACATATTTAATTGAGTTCACAAACACTAGAAAAAGACGTAATTTCACTCGTCAATGCATTTGTCATTCTCTTGATACATTCTGTGTCCTTTCTTCCACTTCCCACACTGAGCAATAATTTTACAACCTACAAAGTTTCTCACTCAAAATGTCTGTTCTGTTCTCTCTCTCTCTCTCTCTCTCTCTCTCTCTCTCTCTCTCTTTCTCTCTGTGAGTGTGTGTGTGTGTGTGTGTGTGTTTGCTATGTGCATTTCACATCTCTACTAGTCAACACACCCTGTGCTGCCTGCTGACTCTATGTTAATATGTTATTAAAATGCCAATAAAAAGAATATTATAATTTTTTAAGTGTGTTTACATGAAAATGGATAAAAGGACACTAAGTAAATGGTTATATAATGAAATAAACCCAGGAAATCAATTTGTTCTACTGCACTTTGATGACTTGAAAAATACGACTTTGAAGAATATTATAAGATTACTATACACTTCATACTGTGATGATCAAAGTAAAAATCTTCTGTTCAAATAGTGACTTGGATTATGTAAAAATCAGAGAGGGACCTAAGGTATTACAGGTATGCGTATGCCTTCATTAAATTCAGCAAACTCAGCAACAGCACACTGGCCATTTAACTGTTTCCAGAGGAAGCAAAGTACTGATATATATATATATATATTTACACACACAATATCGAATACAAAAATTTCAAACATATTTTAGCTCGAGTGAAGAAACACAAATGGATGATGATGTTTAATAAGCATTATTCATCTTTTAGAAAATCTAAGTATGACTTGCTTGCATTTAGACAATGTGTTACACTGTAGAAATAATTGACTGCTTTAAAGTAAAAATTGGTTAGGGATATTGCACAGCTAGCCAATTGTTTATGATGTAGACAGAAGTTCAGTTCTCTGCACTCATGTTAAAATCTTAACACAGTATCAAATATATCCAATTCCAGTTTTGGAGAGGTCAAGAAGAAGACTGTTCAATTGAATTGGCCAGGAGTGTTGCCAAATCCAATCTCATTGCTTCAAGTTCATTGAGAGATCTTGTCTCAAAAATAGTAAGGTAGAGTGGCTGGACAAACAGGTTCACAGTTCAAAATACTTGCTCCTCTTCCAGATGACTTGCCATCAGTTCTCAACACACTTTTTGGACAGCACAAAACTCCTTGTTACTTCTGGTTTAATGGGTCTGGCACCCTCTTCTTGACCCATTAGGTAGTCATAATTATGGGGAATATGCAGACATATATATATATACATATATATATATATATAATAATTAATAATAGATATTTCCTGAAAAATGCAGAGTGATATAAGAAGATACCCTTCTTGCCTGCATAAAGTCACACCGAATGAACTTTAGCTGCTGTTATTACCTCCCGTCATCATGAGATGCTGGCACTGATGTATAGAAACTACAGGGACAATTAACTTTTTATTCACAAATGTCTCTGTTTGTCTTAAAAAGAAAATCGTCCCTTTGCTTGAGTCCTAGTTATCAGTCCCCAACCATACAGCAAGCACAATGTAACCACTCCTACATGAGCCTATAGCTGTTGTAATTATCTTAATCTATTCAGGGTTTCTTTCTCAGTCTGTTGAGCAATCAGAAAAGTTGAATCACCTGACAATCAGGACATTCATTGTGGAGGCAACTCAAATCCTAAACAGCAACAAATAGCCATTGGCATAAATTAAAAATCAATGATACAGTCTAGGTGCACTACTGTTGTTCAAGCTGCTCCTGCAACTTGACTGTAGTGTTTTAGTGAATAAATAGACATAGTTTTCTGTAATGTGTAAGCTCTTTTTAGATGCTTGCAGCTATTCCTACTTCAGGGATCAATGGATCCATTTCCTCCAGTATGAGAAACTTTCACGTTGAAACACTGAATTCAATAACAAACATATCATTCTACATATAGCTCTATAAAATATTAAAGAACACCAAAGCCAAAAACTGCTTGAGTCTTTATATGACATGTCTTAAAACTAGCTGGAGAGATGGCTCTACAATTAAGTGTACTTGATGCTATTCAACACACACATACACACACACACACACACACACACACACACACACACAGAGAGAGAGAGAGAAAGCACAAGTCTTTGGTTATGCTCACATACACCATATCATCACACAGGTGGCACACACACATGCATGAATGCATACCCCAAAACAAAGACATACATACAAGTACACACAGAACCACAAAATTTATAAGCACACAGACAGTATACACTTGTAAAAAGAAGCTGTATGTCAGTTGATGCTCTATTTTAAAGTTTGATTTCAATCTATGTAGCATACATGCCAAGATCTAGTCTCAGTACATGAACTTCACTCCCAGAGCACATATTATGAAATTACTGAAGCAGGATTCTCAGGAAACAGAAAGCATATCCAAAGGACATTGTGGTATTTTGCTAGGGCAGTTATTTGAAAATACATACACATAAGTGAAAAGGAGAGATTATTTTTGGTATCTCAGTCTGATTGTGACAAGTATTGGCCTGTACAAATGTAATTACACAGACTATATGGAAGGAGGACTTTCCTGTGAAATTCAACTCATTGAGGGCCTGGGATAAAATTCTCACAGGAAACAGCAGTTCTCGCAAATTTTTTTTTCACTTTGTGGACCTGAACATTAATATTGGTGTCCACTCCTCTGAAAAAGTAAAATTCTCCCTTCATTATAGAATCGACTCTTCTACAAGGCAAATATATATATATAGTTCACTTTGTGGACCTGAACATTAATATTGGTGTCCACTCCTCTGAAAAAGTAAAATTCTCCCTTCATTATAGAATCGACTCTTCTACTAAGGCAAATATATATATATATATATATATATATATATATATATATTTGCCTTGGCCTGACATAAACAGTGCTTTACTGCAAAGAGACAAAGAATTTATTTATTATGCCACCTGTGACTTTCTCTTGTCAGAGGAAGTTATCCTTGTCAATGTAAAATCTCTAATAGTGCATTACAAGCACTATTAGAGACACTTGGCACAGAGTCTCATGAAAATATTTGCTGCTATCTTAACTTTGGATATGTTTCTGTCCTATATACTTAAGTCAGTTTTAGGTCTAAAAAAGCAGTGATTTTTTGCATTCATTTTGCCCTCTTTCCAGCCATTTACTATAGCGAAAGAAAAAAATGTAATGCAATAAAATTAAATTACAAAAAAAAAAACAACTTAAAAGAAAACATGACATTCTACCACATCAGTACTTTACATAACCACCACCACAACAACAACAACACACACACACACACACACACACACACACGAAAGAAAGAAAGAAAGAAAGAAAGAAAGAAAGAAAGAAAGAAAGAAAGAAAGAAAGGAAGGAAGGAAGAAAGGAAGGAAGGAAGGAAGGAAGGAAGGAAGGAAGAAAGAAAGAAAGGAAGAAAGAAAGGAAGGAGAAACCAAAGAAAACAAACAAACTATAAACCTGAAAATCTGGTGGTAACAGGAATTATCCTTCAGTTAATAAAACAAAACACGACGTGTAAGGTCAAAAATAATCAAAAATACTGCTTTTCAAATTAGAGTATCTGCTGTGGTCTCATGTAAGCTATATTCCTGTACACTCTAGCATCCACATTATAGAAATTTTATCTTATAGGACCTCAAAAGTAAAGGAAAACAGGTCAGGAAGGGAGTTCATTGCTCAATAACCTATGAGTAGAAGTTACTAATTTTTGTACTATTCAAAATGTCGTCACGTCTCCTTCTAATATAGCATCAATAAAATGAAGATGATGAAATGTATTTTCCAGATATGAGTAGTATGAGTAATAGTAGATGAACCACTTCGTGATTACTCCACAACAAAGATTCTTATGTGATAAGTGATTCCTTTTTTCATCTTCCTTTATGGATGAAATTGATGTGTTTGAGAGAAAATTAATGAAGAGGGAAATATAATGCAATTCATGCCACTTCTTTTATTTGTTCTTCATTTCAGTGTAATTATATATAATATATAAGAGTATGTGTATATGTTGTAGGTATGCATGTGAATATACTATATACTATATATATATATATATATATATATATATATACATGTTCATGTAGTTGTATGTGGTCATGTCTAAATGTGTGTACAGAGGCAAGAAGCTAACATTTCATGTCTTCTTATAATATTATTTACCTTCTGAGACAGTCTTCCTTTTGAAGTCAGACATTAATGCTTGGTTAAACTGGAGAGACAATGAACGTGTAAGTTCAACCTCTTCCCCCCCCCCCAAGACTAAAATTGCACATAAGCTAAATAAATATTTAAAAAGCCACAGAACTGAAGTCAAGTCCTCAAGCTTGAATGCAGTTTATACACCTCTATAAGCCTCATTCTGCCATTCCATTTTTTTTTAACTTTGAGCAAGGTTTTGATATAGGAAGATGCCTTGATGAATTTTTGTAAAATGTACACATTCCAAGTCTTCTTTGTCCATTTTTCTCACTCTGTACTAATATTAAGCATCCAGTGATTGTGTCAAACATGTGAGCCTCTTCCAAGTCAGATGCTGTACAGGTATGAATTACTCTATGAGCAGAATGTGGAAAGAAATACAAAATTATTCAACCTAAATTTATCTTGAGGCAGTTGCATCAATCAGACTATAACCCTTATGAAAGAAAAGATTACAATAGGCCAAAAACAGTCTGTCTGAAAATACTTATTAATATTCTACTATATCTGAAATCTTCAGAAGATGTCACTGTTTACAGTACTCTCTGTGAGGAACAGCTGTTGGCCCCTCACCAGTCTGAGGCACAAAAAGCTTGCTGAAGTATTGGCAAATCTTTGACAAATGTCTGCTGGTTAAAGCTAAAAGTTGCTCACGAACAGGTGTTTGAGATTAAAAAAAAAGCTTCAAGTGTAAATAGGTTTGAAAATTAGGGATAATTTATATACTATACACTAGGACTGCATATGGCCACCTAAAACAGGGAGTGATGGTGTTTATCAACAGCTTGAAGGTATATCACCATTGTGGAGTCCATTATGACAGGTGACTGCATAGTTTTAACATGTGCATCAGCATATGTCTCTTGCCTTGATGGTTCATATTAAATGATTCTACTAGAAAGAATTGTTAAATGTCTCTCTGTTAAAATATTTTACTTAGCTAAACTGTACTGTGACATACATAGAAGTTGTGATGCTATTGAGGAACACTACTTTTATTTATAACAACCTTTTTGATTTCTTTAAAAAGAAAAAGAAAGAACAACCAAGTATGTTTCCTTCTGGAAAATCCCACACACTTTTAGCAAAAAAATGAACATGAATTGAAGCCACAATATTCTGTGATACTGAAGAGACACAAAACACTAAAGAAAGACATTTCTTTCTTTCTTTTTAAACAATCACTTTATTAAAAATAGCAAATCTCACAAGTACTGATCAAATATTTGTCACTGGCCATTGGGAAACACATCTGCATGTGTACTGATTCTCTGACTTAAACTGAAACAGGACAGCTCCAGGACACCTATGCACCACCACCCTGTGACCAGCACTGGGTCGGTGTGCTGATGGCAAGGGCAAATCCTTCAGCCTGACTGAATGTTTAGCACGATGCATTTCAATTCCTTTAAGGAAACAGAAGAAAGCACAGCAGCACATCTCTGTATCCCACTTCCTGATGAGACCTACAGGCAGGCCACAGCCTCCCCAGCAGTGGATTACAGTGAGCACATAGACTAGAAGCGGCTTATGAACATGATCACTGCACTTGCATTCTCACAATGCTAGAGTTTGTTGCACAAGATGATTCTGCTACCGAACTCAGCTGGAAACATAATGACTGCTGCTTCTCTTCAAGTCTCAGGGAAGGCTGGCGACTGCTTTAGCTGTTGGATGCATTGGGAACGTCCTGTGAATCTGCCAAATGCAGTTTCTGTATAGAAGAATTCAATTCTTTTAACATATGTGAGCCTGGTGCCCTCAGAAATCAGAGATGGCTTCAGATCCCCAGAACTGAAATTATAGAGGTTCAGGGCCACCATGTGGGTGCAGTGAACAAAATCTGGGTCTTCTGCAACAGCAAGCAGCAAATACTTTTAGACGCTGAGTCAGCATTTCAGCCCCTTCAGACAGAAGCCGGTCCAGGTTTGCATCACTGGCTGCTTTCCGCTCATCCTCCGGAAGTTCCTCGAACTCCTTGTAGAGTTCCGAATTCAAGCGAGCTAATTTTTTCCTGTATTCCCCGGACATGTTCCATCTGTTCTATGGAACATTCATTTCCAAACGCCTGCAGCTTTATAGAGTGGAAATAGTTCAGCCGACTAAGGAGCCCGCGCTCCATCTTCTGGACATCAGAGACTTCAGTGAGGAAGGAGTGAGGAAGGAGTGCTGGATGGGTGTGAACAGAGCACCCTTCCCCTCTCCTCTTGGAGGTTTGTTCTTCTCTTACACTCTTTTTAACTTTGGCCTCTGGGAAGTTGACTGGGATGTGGGATTTGAAAATCCTGTGCTTTTACTAGCTAGGATGGCTTTTTGGGGGGGGGCATTAACAACCTGAGTAGAGCAGGCAGTGAAAGACTTGGGACTCTTCCTCTTTGCTTTTTGCTCTTTCATTGTCTTAAAATCTTTGTTGCATCAACACCAGCTTCATAGGACCTTAGTCCAGGTTCACCTGTCTGCCTTGGGCTCCATGCTCCCTTAGCCTCCTTCAAGTATGGCTCCAGTGGCCGCAAGAAAGAAAGACATCTCCTAAGAATGCAAAATTTTCACTACTAAATGTGACACAGATTGCAAAGTAAATACAGAAACGTATAGTTTAAATTGAGAGCAAAAATGGAAATAACTTGGGCCTTGAGTAAACATTGACATATTTATAACATGAAACACAAAATATCATGGGTAAAATGAAACAAGTGGGGATTTATGTATTGAAACTCTAAATTTCAATACAGACAACAAACAAATTAGAAAGGAGAAAATAAAATAGTTTGATAATCTATTGATATTGATATTGATATCTCTATTGATATTATAGAGATAATAGGTGATGATGATGATGATAGATAGATAGATAGATAGATACATACATACATACATACATACATACATACTTAGATACTTAGATACATAGAAAGACAAATAAATTGATAGATAGAAAAGTCATAAATATGGTAGGGGAGTTGATCTTTAAGTAACCTTTCTGGCCTGGAATTCCATTTGTTGTCAAAAATAACCTTGAACTTCTGATCCTCTTACCTCCACATCTATAGTTGCTGACTAATAGGTATGCAGCCCTAGACCCAGCACCCTCACTCAGCTTTATAGTACTCTGAATTGAACACAAAACATCCTTGATAAACAACTCACCAACTGTACTTTATTCCCGTCTTCATCATTTCTATATTGATGAAAAATAATCAAAATAATAGTGTGATTTATAAGGACATAAATGATAATAAAGCTCATAAATTATAATGTATAGGGATAATACATAATAAAAACATTTTTTTACAGTCACAAAGGTGTATAATGCTTTGAGGTAAAAGGATTGAAAGATTTTTAAGTTATGTCTATAAAATTTTATTCCTTTAAAAACTGACCAAGAATTGATGCTGAAGAGAAAGCTCAGTTGTTAAAAGCACTTGCCGTTCTTATAAAAGATACAAGTTGGGATATGGATCCTGTAATGGCCATTTCCTGTAGCCAAGCAGGATTCCCAGTGGAAGATTAAGGAACATAATCCAGCCACAGAGCTTTTGACCAAAAAATATGTCCTGTCTACAAGATGTGCAAGAAAAAAGATAGAGCAAAGTCTGAGCAAATATTGAATCAATGACTATTCCAAATTGAGACCCATTCCCTGAGCAAAATCAATCCCCACCACTATTAATGATACTCTGTTCAGCTTGCAGACAGGAAGCTGTTGCGACTGTCTGAGAGACTCCACCCACCAACCAATCAAAAGAGATGCAGAGACGCACACCAATATTAGGTGGAGATCATGGAGTCTGGGAGAATGTTTGGGAGAAAGATTGAGAGAACAAAAAATGACAGGGAATCCACAGGAAAACCAACATAGTCAACCAACCTGGATCTTTGGGGGGCTCTCAGATCCTGAATCACCAATGAAAGAGGAAGCACAGGTTAGACCTAGCCACCCTGCACATATATAGCAGTTAAGCAGCTTGGTATTTGTGCAGGTCCCTCAAACAACTGGAGCAGGTTCAATCCCTGAGCATGTTGCCTACCTGCCTTCTATGGATCCTGCACCCCTAAATGTACAGCCTTGTCTGATCTCAGGTGTAAAGGATGTGTCTAGTCATGAAGTAACTTGATGATAGGGTGTGGTGTGAGGGGTGTTGAGGGACGTGTATGTGTGGATTGAAACCTAAAGAAGGCTTCCCCTTCTAACGGGTGTAGGGAGAGGACTGAGATGAGGGATTACTTGGAGAAGAGGAAGGACTAGTATTGGGTTGTAAAGTGAATAATTAAAAATTAATAAAAGATATTAAATTAGGTATTATAATTATCAAAGGGATTGGAATTTTACATTTGTACTAATTAGTATGTCTCCTACATAAGAACACACTGAATAAAAGCAAATGATTATAACATTTCTTTAAAAAGTAGTTTACTTGCCACACTAGGCAGCTCAGAAATATTTGAAACTCCATTTCCAAGAGTTCTGACACCCTTTTTTGGTCCATGTGGACACTGATTGCATGCGCTAAAAATACATTCATACATACATATATTCATACATACATACATGCATACATACATGCATGCATATATATACACACATCATGTGTACACATATATAGAAAATTTAAAATATAATAATCCTAAGAAATAGAAAAAGTCTAAATATTACATAGAATATACAAAATGAATAAATCGTCATGGGTATATATATTCAATACCATTCAAGTGTTATTACACTAGCCAGAATAGAACATTGAACCTGTGACTCTCAAAGAACAGTGACTGGAATTGCAGCCTCTCTGGGGCTATCTTTACAAAGGTTGTAGGGGAAGACCAGCCCAAACAAAGAGACTTAGCATCCCTTTACAATTTTGATTTTTACAATTCTATCTCAACTGGTCAGAAAAGGGTATGTCTACCAGCTTTAATAGTTTGGGAGTCAAAGTCCCTATCTATAGTTGTACCTCACCACTTTGTTTTGAGTTTCCTGTGAACCATGCATCTACTGTCATAATTGTTTTCAGCTGAAGTATAGGTAGAATGCTATTTTCTAATAACTAATAGGACTTCATAATTCTTTCTCTTATAAAATGATGATCAGTAGTCCCAAATTTCATTGAACTGTCTTTCAGTATTCCAGTGATAAGAGCCAGACCTCCCAGCCTGCAAGGCTAAGGTCCTGATTTATGTAAAGGCTACTTTAAACTCAGTCAATGTTTAGTAGTTGCAGAGCCAGCAGGTGAGACCAAAGACTGTTAGGAGTCTATGATGTAAAAATAAATGTGTGTGCTAAATAATGCCAGGGATGAAAAACAGGTAAGAAAGAGAAGCATCAACTTCTGATGTGGAAAGAGCCTGTAGACTCTAGCTTGATGATAAAGTTTAGATAGAAGACACCATTGCTGGTTTCTTATTTTAACATATGACAGGCTGCTTCTCACTAACACAAAATTAGTTTATCTATGGCAAGCAGAAAGTCCCCATATGCATGCCAGAATCTCAAGAAGAAAGAACTCTAATTAAGAACTCGAAAAAAAACAATCAAAACCTTTCTTTTATGTAATACATGAACAGCCAACCAGGCCATGGGCTCACATCTGATCCTCACAACCAATTTTCTCTACTCCCTCTCCAGCCTCTGACTTTTAAATTTTGTTTTAAAACTTTGCTTTCTTATTCCAGAGAACTGCCTTGTCTTCTTTGAACTTATAGAACCAATACCCTGAAGTACTTGAGGAATGAATGTGCCAACAGCAACCAAAGAGACACGCAGATGTAGAAGGTCATAAAACTGTGGAGCTTTCATATTCCTGAATAGCTAAACCAGAATTCCCAGTGAGATCAATATCAGTTCATGACCTATCTGCAGGGGAAATTGAATCACACAATTTAAGCCTTCTTTGCCCATCTCCTGATAATTGAAGAAAAAGGCATTAGGCATCAGGTTCGATCATTGCCAAGTTCTCCATGGGAAAATACTTCCTCCTAGGGTTCCACTACTCTAGGCATTGCTTCAGCAGTATTGTTCAAAAACCTGCTTTAAATGTCCCTAATTTGGGAGAAAGAAAAAGAGAATAGATAGGTAGATAGAGATGCTCGGAGGCTAGGATGCATAGATGGAATGGCAAGACAGGGAGAGAGAGGGAAAGGGAAAGGGAAGAGACAGACAGAGAGAGGGGGAGGAGGGATGGAGGGAGCAAGGGAGGAAGGTAGAGAGAGGGCGAGAGAGCTTTCTTTTTCTTGCTTCATCAGGCAGAGCTGTCTGCTGAGGACTTGCCCTAGACCAAAGACAGCCCAGACCACTCCTTGCCAGGGAAGGGGCCCTACAGAGAATTCCTATAATGAAAGGTCCGCAACTCTGGTGCTGAATACAGCTCTAGAGTACAATGAAGAGTTTTTGTCTATTGGTGGAAATGGGTGCCAAAAACTGCCCTAGAGTTTGAATCTGACCCTAAAAGGAAGGGAATCAGGAAGAAGAGGAGGCAGGCGAGGAAGGGAAGAACAGAAAGTGACAGTTGCAGAAACTATAAACTCTATTGAAGCTACCATTTCCAAGGAAGCTCTGAGGTAGGATGGAGGGAAGAAGAGGGCATTCCAGGGAGTGAGAGTGGTTCAGGCTGTGAGGAGAAGAAACATTGAGAGAGGAAGAGAAATAAAAAAGGGGAAAAATAGTCATAGCTTGACCCATCCAGCGGGTCCAGTTATTCAGGGTCCCAAAGAGGCTTTCTACCTGTGGGTCAATGGGGGTGAAGAAAAGGAGACCAAGCAAAGTTCTGTTGTCAAGGGTGAGCGTTACAGCTTTTAAGGCTTTCAGGTAGGGGGAGTGACCTTTGTGAAACACAAAGGAAGGAGGGACGAGGGTACTCTGATAGCAGGAGGTGAAGAGGTCATGTGGTGAAGACACCTGGTGTTTGCTCAGGAGACATCTGGTATTTGCTCAGGCTGAAGCATTCATTGATTGTTATCTTCTTGTTCAGTAAATTCATGGGAGAGACTTTTGTCCAACAATCTCAAGACTTAATGGAGGGGTGAGTTTCTGTGGCCATACAGCCCAGAGTCACATAGCCACTTTGAGCCATACAGTCAAAAAGCGGCCAGGCCCAAATCCAATAAGGCTTCCTACAATAGCTGATGCCCACGAATTTGGGATTCTATTGGAAGGGATCACTCACTGGGTTGAAATGAATTCTGTACTAAGACTGAATACAGTTTTTACTGTGATGCTGTCTGATTTGTGGTGTTTTGGATTAACCGAGACAAACTGTTTGTACTTGGAGCTGGGGCCAGGAAAGTAAGGGTGCTTCTCTCAGTAATTACCCACTGCCCAACAGTAAATGTTCTGTGTAAAAGTAAAGGGCTGGGTGAAAACCTTATCAGTTTAGTTTAAGGATTCCAACCACCACAAAAATTTGGAGAGCTCTAATAAGTTTGCTCTGCTGAATTGCCTGCCCTTCATTGGAATCGTAGCACGGACTTTGAACAAGCCTCAAAGGGAAGCCACCTAGCTACCTGATAATGGGAGACTGCCACTCTTAAGGATTTGAAATGGAACACTTCTACCCTTACTTCCATCCTGAGGACATTGCTCTTTCCACTGCCATACGCATAAAGTTTCAACTGGGAGCAGTTTGTAACTAAGGATCCTCCTTGTAAAGGGTTTTGGAGTTTGGGCCTAAGAATTGCAGGCCAAATGTAGTTACCCCAGGAGATCAATGACTGTCGTAATACAGGAGGGGGAGCTCTAGTACACATTCCACCCTCAAAACCCTCCTGCCAGTGAAGAAATGAATCTGCATGGTGATAACCAAATTTGGACTCCTGCAAGCATAGAAAGCTTAATTCTATAGGCAGGAATCCTTGACTTCTAGAAATTGTTCTCCTGCATGATTTATGGAATCCATTGTGTCAAACTGAAATCACTGAAGCTGTGAGAGGTTAAAGCTCAATTGCACAGTTGCTTCTTCGGGCAGTACAAGGGAACTCCCATCTGTGTTCTTTGCAAGTGTGGCTTACCAAGGGTGACTGTGGTAAGTTTCTGTATTTGGTCCCTCATTCCTTCACTCATCCTCTGAAAAGTTATCCTGATTTGAACAATTTTATTTTACTTTTGTAATTCCTATTAACAGTATCAGAAAAACAAAAAGAAAGAAAACGAAAAGACTTGCTACACAGGACCCTCTGATTTATTTGTTAATTCTTATAGGCTCTTATGACAGAATTTGCATTCCAGAAGGAAGGGAAGTAGATAGTTGTTGAAATAAAGTCAGAGTTTCTGTTATCCAACAATTGGAAAGTTCACAATTTGTAATTGTAATATTTTCTTAAAGTTGTATTGTAAAGAAGGGTAAAAGAGGGCACCTTCTCCATCTCCTCAGGAAAAGCTAGTAAACTATTTTAGATGATATATCAAGGCACATTGCAGTCCGGTAATTTAAATTTTCTGTTCTGCCTTCTACCCCGTCCTTCCTCTGTTGTGCTTTCCTCCTTCTCTCTTCTCCTCTTCTCTTTGCTATTCTCCTGTGTTGACCAAGAAAAAAACCCAAGAGCCTTAGTCATGAAAAGTAAGCTTCACTACTGAGCTTCTTTCTCTACCTTCTGGAGCACTAAGGGTCAGTGTTGTCCAGTAGGTGTAAAGGCGTTGGTCTGACCTGTGCTTTCTCTTAGTACATTCTGTTAAATGGAGAGAATGAATAGATTGCTGTTCCAAATGTTTGAATTGAGGGATACTGATTAAATGGTAGACTTCATAGGTTTAAGACATCAGTCTGTCATATCCACAGCAATTACAAAGCCTCCTCTTGACATTAAAAAAATAAAAATTGGTAATAATGATCTTCCAAATTTCAAGTGACCATTGCATCCCTCACTTTCAAGCAACGTAGCAAGTGGGTGAGTGCTGTTTGCTAAGTATTCTAGAGTCACTTTTCTCTTTTTCTTTTAAGGAATACTGTTTACTGTTCCGTGAAAACTGTAAATATTTGGTAAACAATATTTTTTCAACAATCACTGATTCTATGCATATTACTGGTCATCGATGCCTATATGGCAAACCCAGCAAGGCAATCATGACTATTTCTCAGCTTCTCAAGGCTGTTTGTTCTGCACAATTTTTATTCATCAAGTATAGATATTGGATTTGCTATTGATGTACAATATCTGTTCCCATTCATATATATGCTTTGATAAATAAGACATTTCCTTTCCAAGGGTCACCTTTTAATTCAATTTGTTAGAAATTTTAAAAGAATTTTCACTACATTTCAAGGAGTCATAAGTAACAGTAACCTTGAAGACATATTGTATACCCAGATTTTTTTCCTGGTGGAGAGTTATAGTTGTTAAGTTGTAGGTGTGCAATTTCCTTAAAAAATAACTTTTTAATTAACTTCATATTGCTATTATTGTTGTTCAGTGTGTATCTCGTTATATGCATATTTGATTTTCTCATACTCTGTCTCCAACATGACATTTATTCTACAGGGAAAAATTAATGGTTACCGAATTATAAAAGTTGTAAGTTTTAATTAAGCATAATTAAAGCAAAGTCAGGATAGAAGGACTCCAGCCATAATGTGAATATTATAAATCTATGGTAAGAATGCTATTATCTACCAATAATAAAATCCTCTGGAAATTTCCCCATTGCAGATTTTTAGTATATTAAACAGCTCAGTATATTCTTTGGTCTTTTCCTGTGGGAAGTGGTTAACTCTGAATATATATTTACACCACTCTAAAATGTAAAAAATAACTTATAAATCTACTTTTTGGACACAAGAATCTATGGTATGACTTAGGAGTTTGATTAAATGAGACCAGATGACACTATTTAAGAAGTTTTAATCTGAGTGATATCTCAGACCAGAGGTCAAATACCTATTATTGTCCGTTCTACCCTGACAGTAAAACAGATTGCAATTGAGATATGTTTCCACTCTATATTGCACAGCAGCTAAATATCTTATTAAGTGTATTGATTTAAGATTAGACATGTTAAATTTTATCATGACAGAACCATGGGGTGCCAAATAGGAGGAATCCATGTAACACAAAATGTTGTTAATATCATTTTTTATAATAAACATATTGTATGATGTAATTTTTATTTTATAATAGCTTTAATTTTAGAAGTAACAGAATAATCAAAAAGTACCTCTCTGTAGTTTATTGCTGCTTATTATTAGAGCCCCCAGACATATGTTTTAAGAAGAAGAATATAAAACTGCATGTTCTAGATTTTTCTAGCATGTTGGATTTCACAAGATCTGTGAAAATGTTGATTGATCATGACAAAAAATAGATATGAGACCTTGAATTAACAGAAGACTGTTAACCAACCAAATAGAAGAGAAATATGATCAATGATTATGCTGTTCTTTGGAAAGGGGAATGGCTGTGCAGAATTTACTCTGGCATCTACAGCTACCTGAAGTGAGGGACACTATAATGCTCACTTGGCAGAGTCTGTAAACTTTCACTCTTATCAAACTATCTCACTTTGACCTTTAACTATCAACATGAAATTGCTTTCTATTTCCTTTATATTAGCCCTATATGTAAAGCAGATTAACACTTGCAGCTATAAAATATGAATTAAGAATTAAAGCAGGGATTTCGCAATAAAGAAGCAGACTAGGAGAAGATAAATATCACAGGAGCAGCACTGATCTCATCTGCATTCTTCTAAGAAATGGCCACCATCCCAGTTGTAGTCTTCCTTTTTCTCTGCTCATCTATCAAACTGACATTAGTTTCTTTGAGTGAATCAGTTTACTTTCCTGTATCCATTTATCATAAAACTATCTGATTTTAGAAGCATCTCTAAAATTGTAGGCGTTAATTCAACAGTTGTCAATTGATAACCCAGACTGTAAAGAAATATGACCTGTGTGTGATAATTACAACAGTTAAAAAGGTACAGAATAGGTGAAGTTAAGTAATAAGGCAGAAGACAATGTCATTTTAAGATTTTAAGGCAAAATTGCATTATACTAATTGGAAACAATACTGATATTTTATTTTAAAAAGGAACTGATTCATTCATCAAAACACTACCACTATTGCCTGGTACCTTGTAAAGGTTGCTCAGTTGCCCTAATTATATATTTTTCTGAGTAAAATGCTTAATTTATTCATTAAGACAATGTTTACATGTAATATGTCCTCCTTGTTATTTCTTAGTTACTTCTTGTATGTGTGTTTGAGATCAGTGCCTTTCAAACCTAGAAAACAACTATTTTTAACCCTTTTAAAACACACATATCTTTGCAACAAAATACCTTCCAATACCTGTCACTAAGTAGTTTGTATAGAGTCTGCAGGAATTTGGCAAGGGTTCTCTGAGATCAGCCTTTTAACTTTAGCCATGAGTTAGCAGCTTCATGCAAGTACGACTCCAGAATCATACCTGAAAACAGAAGATACCTAAAGTATTCATGTTAGGACTTGAAGCATGAATGTAATACAACATTGTTCCAAATAAAGCTGAGAATTTACTTATTTTCATAATTTTATTGTAAATTTTAATAAGTTATGAAAAAATATTGAGGTAGAATTAGAGTACCCTGCTTTGTACACACAAGCACAATCCCAGGCCAATCCCAGACAGTGAAGTTCTGTTGACATTCTTCCCCAAATGTGTGTCAATGTCCGGCAATAGTTCTGCTCAGGTTCTTCTATGAGGCTTCATCATACATGGCAAACTATTATCTGGATTTGTATAATAATCTAAATCTCATTTGCAATATAATTACTAATAATATAAGGGACCCTACACTTTACAAACAATTTTATTGCATATCTCTTGAGTTTATTTGTATACACTGCTTATTAATTTGGGGTACAGTACGATTTTCTCAAATTTCCCTCACTGTCTGATAACTACACACACACACACACACACACACACACACACAGAGAGAGAGAGAGAGAGAGAGAAGAGAAAGAGAGAGAGAAGAGAGAGAGAGAGAGAGAGAGAGAGAGAGAGAGAGAGAGAGAGAGAGAGAGAGACACCACACACTTTACAGTGTGGGATAAACTGGGAGTATCTCGGTGTATTTCGGAGAGTTGAAGGGAAGAATGGAGATAGTAAGCATCAAGACATAACCCATATATGTATGAAATTGTTACAGAATAAAAAAATGTATGTTTGAATTTTCTCAGTCTAGGGTGAATGCCATTATTTATCTCTGTTTTGTAGCATTTTCTGTAATTGTGTAGCATCAACTGAGATGCATTGCCTCTTTGTGAGGCTTTAGTTGCATTTCTGTATCCCTAATGTACTTAACAAGTAGAAGAATGAGAAATGAGTTACTGATTTTCTAGCAAGAGTTTTAAATCTTAAACTCAGTTTTGTCTACTCCATATTAGCTGATTCTTGCTTTTAAGATGATATTGATTAATGTTTTTGATTTAACAAATTTTCCTTGTCACTGTGGTAGAAATTTCAAGTAGAAGTCAATTTGAAAATGAAACAGAGGTTCAGATTGCCTTGCCTTTTGTAATGTGCTACTGTTTGTTTTTGTTGTTTTGCTTTGTTGTTTGTTGTTTGTTTTGTTTTTCTATTCTTTGAAGAGCAGGAAAAATTGGACACATAGGCATATGTGTACTAAAAATTTAAAAGAAAAAGAGAAAACCTCTCTATCCTTCTGAATGTACCATAAGTTTAAGATTATTTGATAAACATTTTTATGCAATGTTAATGAATGTTTTCTCCATATTCTGTAAAAAAATACACCCCAATTGCTGGAAAAAACATATTTCATTGACTTAGGTTTGATATAAAGAATCATTTGGATTCTATTTAATAGAATTTAGTGCTAGATTATGTACCAAGTTTTTGTTTAATGGAAAATCCACTTCATTACTCCAATAAAATGACTTTGATGCACCTATATTATCTTCTTAGATATGATTATACCTTCTTAGGTATGATCAAATGGTGTCTTTGGAGGTCGGGCATGTTACTCATTTGAAGAACTTGCCAATGAACTTAGTTTCAAGTATCTTTTTCTTTCTTAAAATTGAGTTTTCTGTAGTGTAGGGGAAGTGAGGATTAGCTATTAAGATGATACTACATGACCTCTTGGTATAGTGAAAAGCTTGACAGTCAAGAAAATAATTTGGTAGTCATGTCCGTGTTAAATATTGCAACACAAGTAAGTGTTGGTGGTTCAATAGAAGGCATGCAGTGAGGATTTTCCACTGAATGAAGCATCTACATGTACTCTTGAAGAATGGAAAACTAAAGTTGAGACTTGAGCAAATGCAGCCAAATAAAAGAGGGACAGAAGAAAAAATAATGTAGTAGGCCAGCGTGGAATTTTTTTCTTTAAAATTGAAAATAAGCAGCTTCACTGTGTGGTTTTAATTTTAAGATATCACTTTTAAGCACATGAGTGTTTTGTTTGTATGAACATATATACATATTCATGTGTACTAAGGCATATGACTGGTGCCTACATAATCCAATGGATGGTATTAGAAATCCTAGAACTGAGTGAGGAAGAGAGCAGACCACCCAGGAGCTCAGACATCCCTAGGCAGCAGGATAGACTGCCACCTCTGCATACCTCGGCCTACATCCCTGGTCCAAGGGGAAACTGCACAGTGCCTCTGGATAGATGGATATAGGAACAGACAGCCTCAGGTACCCACAGTTCTGGTCTGCGTCCAGGATCGAACTATCGAACCGATCCTGCCAAACAACTCCCTACACCCAAATCCCATGGGGAAAAATGCTGGAACCTCAAAAGTGTGGATACTCCTAAGAAGTCAGAGGAGAAAACCTTCTACCCTCAGTCCAGACCTAAGAGGGAATTGCATAGTGCCAACTGTGCCCACTGGGAACAAGAACCTACACTAGCAATCAGGGGTAGGACCATTTAATTCCTGCCTGCACCTAGAGTTGGAAGACTGTTTCCGGGAGCACCACCACAGTTGAGAGTAGAACATCCGTTCTCAGGAAAGGCTGAAATTTTCTACAGGATGCTTACAGGAGTATCCCAATTGCCAGATGTGGCTGGTGAGACTTGCTGATCCTGGGAGCATGAAGATTCAGCTCTCATGGTTCAGGTCCCTGGAGTCATTCCTGTGCCCTTAGAGGAAGATGGAGGATTTCCCTCATCTTTTGTCATCACAGAGATTTTGGCGTTGCTGCAGTCAGTGTTACCACTGCATGTGTCCCGTCCCACTGTGCCCTGCATTCCGACCCTCTGTGCACTGCTGCTTGCTGGAAGCTGCTGTGGACTGGGGAACTCTGCCCTGGTTGTGCAGATCTCAGACATGGTTCCATTGTCTGCTGGTTGTTCCAGAGAAGACTGACTAATCCTGAACTGTCCTGGGAAAGACCTTGGCATTTTCGCTGCTATTGTAGCAGCCATTACTGCTGCAGCCATTGTGTCTGCAGTGTCTGGAGTTACCCTCCCCCAATCTATTGTTAGGCAAGCACAGTGGGTGAAATTTCTGGAGTAGTTGCTAACAATTGGGAAAATTGGGAATTCTAAATTTTATTACAGGAGCGGCTTGACGATGGCCCTTGACGTTATGGCCCTCCGAGTTTGGCCCTAGGGCCCTTGTGCTTCTTTTCACATGCTGAGGAGAACCAGAGAGACAACTAACTAGATGAGGTGCCAACTACTTATCGGGAGAGGCTCAACTTCCACAATCTCTTAAATTAATGCCATCTGGCCCCTGCTCTTTTGCTCCTGGGCTCAAATAAGAGGAATGAGAAGATGACCCAATGTAGCTATCCTCAGCGATGGGCAACTTCCTCTGACCCTTGACCAATCTAAGACAGGGTGACCCTATGACAGATAAGGCTGGGGTTCAAGAGGTCGATCCTAAGACAGAGGTAGCTACACCCCGTTTAAACGTACGGGCCAGTCAAATGCTCCTCTGCCCAGTTTCTCCCCCAATAAACACACACATATAGCCCAGAACGGTGTGTTACAACATAAGTTCATTCCTAGCCATTGGGGTCCAGTCCTAACTGCAAGAGTGGCTCACCATGGCCGAGCTGGGCACTCTGTGAGGCTTGTCTGATCTCTCTCAGACCACTACTTCCACCTAATGGTCTTTTATAAAAGAATAACAGGGGAGATGTAGTGAGCCATATTGGATTTGGGCCTGGCCGTTTTGTGACTGTTTAGCTCAAAGTGGCTACGTGACTCTTGGCCACACATACTCCTCTAAGAGCCTCTCCCATGTATTTATGTCACAGGAAGAAAAGACCAAGTAGTAGACACCTGGTGTCTCCACTGCATGACCTCTGCTGAGCCCGGCTGATGTATGTGTAACCAACACACCTGGACCACACTTGGGTGGTGGTCAATTTACTTCTGCCTTTTGCTTCCTCAGCCTTTATCCTTGAGATTTAGGCTGGTCTTCTCAGATTTCTCACTAATTAATTCAGGTCTTTTGTAGTCTGTCTTTTGTTACTGAAGTCACGAGCCAGGGTTTCCCACTGTGCATCCCAGATATTTTCTACGTGGAGAACTTGGGTATATAAGTGGTAAATAAAGCTACAGGAGACTCTTCCTCCTTCCTCTCTCTCTGACTTTCTTCCGCTCTTCACTCTTCCTTCTGCTCTCTCTCTCTCTCTCTCTCTCTCTCTCTCTCTCTCTCTCTCTCTCTCTCTCTCTCTCTTCTTCTCCCCTCTTTTTTCACGATAATCTGTGTGTGTGTGTTTGTGTTGTGTGTGTGTGTGTGTGTGTGTGTGTGTGTGTGTGTGTGTTTCTTCATCCCACAGGCCTTCGCTCGATTCTCGGTACTGTGTTGGTGCTGGCACCAACAGTCCACTTATAGATGGAAGCTGATAATGCTCTACTCAATGAAAATTTGGTCAAGGAAGAAATAAAGAAAGAAATTAAACACTTCTTAAAATTTAATAAAAATGAAGATACAACATTCCCAAATTTATGGGACACAGTGAAAGCAGTACTAAGAGGAGTGCCTCCAAAAAGAAAAAGGAGAGCGTATATTTCACCAGCTTAACAGCAAACCTTTAAGCTCTAGAACAAAAAGAAATAAATAAACCCAAGAGGAGTAGAAGGTCGGAAACTATCAAACTCAGAGATGAAATCAACCAAGTAGAAACAAAAAGGACTATATAAAGAATCAACAAATGTAGAAGTGGTTCTTTAAGAAAATCAAAAAGATAGATAAACCCTTAGGTAGACTAACCAGAGGACACAGAGAGTGTATCCAAATTAAGAAAATTCGAAATGAAAAGGGAGACATAAGAACAGATTCTGAAGAAATTTAAAAAAATCATCAGATCCTACTACAAAAGTCTGTATTCAACAAAACTGGAAAATCTTGGGAAAATGGACAATTTTCTAGACAGATTCCAGATACCAAAGTTAAATCAGGAACAGATAAATCATCTGAACAACCCCATAACTCCTCAAGAAATAGAAGCAGTCATTGAATGTCTCACAACCAAAAAGAGCCCAGGTCCAGATGGGTTCAGCGCAGAAATCTATGAGACATTCATAAAAGACCTCATACCAATACTGTCCAAAGTATTCCACAAAATTGAAATAGATGGAGCACTACCAAATTCCTTCTATGAAGCCACAATTACTCTTATACCTAAACCACACAAAGACCCAACAAAGAAAGAGAACTTCAGACCAATTTCCCTTATGAACATTGACACAAAAATACTCAATAAGTTATTGCAAACCGAATGCAAGGACACATCAAAAAGATCATCCATCATGATCAAGTTGGCTTCATCCCAGTGATGGAGGGATGGTTTAATATACGAAAATCCATCAATGTAATCCACTATATGAGCAAACTCAAAGATAAGAACCACATGGTCATGTCATTAAACTCTGAGAAATCATTTGAAAAAATTCAACACCCCTTCATGATAAAAGTCCTGGGAAGAACAGGAATTCAAGGCCCATACCTAAACATAGTAAAAGCAATATACGGCAAACAAGTAGATAACATCAAACAAATTGGAGAGAAACTTGAAGCAATCCCACTAAAATCAGGAACTAGACAAGGCTTCCCACTCTATTCCTACTTGTTTAATACAGTACTGGAATTCCTAGCCAGAGGAGTCAGACAGCAAATACAAAGGGATACAAATTGGCAGGGAAAAAATCAAAATATTACCATTTGCAGATGATATGATATTGTACTTAAGTGACCTCAAAAGTTCCACCAGAGAACTAATTAACCTGATAAACAACTTCAGCAATGTGTCAGCTATAAAATTAACTCAAAGAAATCAGTAGCTTTCCTCTATGCAAAGAATAAAAACGCTGAGAAAGAAATTAAGGAAATTACAACCTTCACAATAGTCCCAAATTACATAAAATACCTTGGTGTGACTTTAGCCAAGCAAGTGAAAGATCTGTATGATAAGAACTTCAAATCTCTGAAGAAAGAAATTGAGGAAGATCTCAGAAGATGGAAAGTTCTTCCATGCTCATGGATTGGCAGGATTAATACAGTAAAGATGGACATTTTACCAAAAGCAATCTACAGATTCAATGCAATCCTCATCAAGATTCCTACTCAGTTCTTTATAGACATAGAAATAATAATTTGCAAATTCATTTGGAATAAAAAACCCATGGTAACGAAAACTATACTCAACAATAAAAGAACTTATGGGAAAATCAACATCCCTGACTTTAAGCAGTATTACAGGCAATAGTCATAAAAAGTGTATGGAATTGGTATAGAGACAGGCAGGTAGAACAGTGCACAGAATTGAAGACCCACACACCTATATCCACTTGATCTTGAAAAAAGGAGCTAAAGACAACCAATGGAAGAGAGATAGCATTTTCAACAAATGGTGCTGGTTCAACTGGAGGTCAGCATGTAAAAGAATGCAAATCGACCCATTCTTATCACTATTTACAAAGGTTAAGTCCTAGTGGATCAAGGACCTCCACATCCAACCAGATACACTCAAACTAATAGAAAAAATGTGGGGAAGAGTCTTGAACACAAGGGCTCTGGGGAAAATTCCTGAATAAAACACTAATCAATGGCTTATGCTCTAAGATCAAGAATCGACAAATGAGACCTCATAAAACTGCAAAGCTTCTGTAAGGCAAAAGACACTGGCATCAGGACAAAATGACAACTAACAGATTGGGAAAAGATCTTTGCCAATCCTACATGTGATAGAGGGCTAATTTCCAAAATATACAAAGAACTCAAGAAGGTAGACTCCAGAAAGAGAAATCACCCTTTTAAAAAATGGGGTACAGAGCTAAACAGAACATTCTCAGTTGAGGATTATCGGATGGCCAAAAAGCACCTAAAGAAATGTTCAACCTGCTTACTCATCAGCGAAATGCAAATCAAAACAACCCTGAGATTCCACCTCAGACCAGTCAGAATGGCTAAGATAAAAAACTCAGGTGACAGCAGATGCTGGTGGGGATGTGTAGAAAGAGGAACACTCCTCCATTGTTGGTGGGATTGCAAACTGGTACAACCACTCTGGAAATCAGTCTGGAGTTTCCTCAGAAAATTGGACATTACACTGCCTGAGAACCCACCCACAACTCTCTTCGGCATATACCCAAAAGATTCTCCAACGTACACCAAAGACCCATGCTGCATTATGTTAATAGCAGCCTTATTTATAATAGCCAGAACCTGGAAAGAACCCAGATGCTCTTCAACAGATTAATGGATTAAAAACTGTGGTACATCTACACAGTGTAGTACTACTCAGCTATCAAAAAACTATGACTTCATGAACTTCATAGACAAATGGAATGAACTAGAAAATATCATCTTGAGTGAGGTTACTCAGTCACAGAAAAACACACTTGGTATGCACTCATTGATAAGTGGATATTAGC
This sequence comes from Rattus rattus, assembly GCF_011064425.1. Lineage (NCBI taxonomy): Eukaryota > Metazoa > Chordata > Mammalia > Rodentia > Muridae > Rattus > Rattus rattus. The sequence continues at coordinate 94,219,912 of NC_046163.1, forward strand.
CGAAAAGCTCAAATTACACAAGATGCAATGTACAGACCACAGGAAGCTCAAGAAGGAAGATGACCAAAACTCAGATGCTCCCGTTCCTTCTTAAAAGGGGGAAAATATTCATAGGAGGGAATATGGAAGAAAATTTAGAACAGCAACTCAAGGAATGGCTATTCAGAGCCTGACACACATTTGGCAATATATATAGCGCCACCAAATCTAGATAAGATGGATGAAGAAAAAATGCATGCGGAAAGGGACTGAATATAGATCTTTCCCTAGAAACACATCCAGAGGATGACCAATACTGAGGTCAATGCTAGCAGCAAACCACTGAACTGAGAAAAAGATACCCTTGGGGGCAATTAGAAGAAGTATTGAAAGAGTTGAAGGAGCTTGCAACCCCATAAAAACAACAATGTCAACCACCAGAGCTTCCAGGGACTAAACCACTACCAAAAGACTATACATGGACTGCCCCGGGGCTCCAACTGGATATTTATCAGAGAATAGCCTTTTTGGGTAAAAGGCTATTCAAACCAGTAGAAGGGAAAAACCTTGGTCTTGCCAAGGTTGGACCCCTAGTGCAGGGGCATATGGGGGAGGACAGTAAGGGGGATGTTTAGGGGGAATACTGTATGGGGGAGTGGGAGGAGGAAATTGGGGCTTATGGACAGGAAACTGGGAAGGGGAATAACATTTGAAATGTAAGTAAAGCAATATATAATAAAAAAATTTAAAAAAAATCCTAGAACTGGAGTTAAATTTGCAAGCCACTCTGTGCGTGAAAGGAACTTCAAGTCAAATTAGCATAGTAAAATATGTGTGTGTGTGTGTGTGTGTGTGTGTGTGTGCAAGTATGAAGATATGTGTGCATATGGATACTGTAGACTAGACTATATCTTATCTTTAAGAATATTATATAGCTTCCTTAAGACAAGGTCTCTCATTTACCTGGAATTCATGAGGAAGGCATTACATTCATCCTAGTCATCTTCTGGTGCTGGGATTTCATGTATATTTCTAACATGCATAGTCATATTTTTATTGGGCATTTTATTTATTTACATTTCAATTATGGTCGCACTTCCCAGTTTTCCCTCTGCCAGCTACCTAACCCATCACACCTCCAGCCTGCCTTTATGAGGTTGCTCCTCCAGCCAGCCATCCACAACCTGATTGCCTTAGCATCCCACTATGTTAGGGCATCTAGCTTCCACATGACTAAGGGCCTCCTCTCCCATTGATGCCATATAGTGCATTCCTCTGCTACATCTACAGCTGGAGCCGTGAGGGTCCCTTCATGTGTAATCTTTGGCTGGTGTTAAGTCCTTGGGAGCTCTGTGTGTTCCAGTTAGTTCACATTGTTATTCTTCCTATGGAGTTGCAGTCCCCTTAAGCTCCTTTAGACTTTCTCCTACCTCTTCCCTTAGGGTCCCCAGGATCAGTCTGATGGTGGTTGTAAGCATTTACATCCCTATTGGTCAGGCTCTGAGAAAGCCTATCAGTGGACTGCTACAGCAAACTCCTATAAGCAAGAGTTTCTTGGCATCAGCAATATTGTCTGAGTTTTGTGTCTGTAAAAAAGATGGATCCCTATGTGGGGCAGTCTGGGGATGGCCTTTTCTTCAGTCTCTGCTCCATTCTTCTTTTTTTTCCTTTCTTTTTTTCTTTTTTTCTTTATCAATTACTTATATTTATTTATTTTTTCCATCTTCATTAAATTGGGTATTTTTTACTTATATTTCAAATGTTATTCCCTTTCCTGATTTCCATGCCAACATCCTGCTTACCCCTCACCCTCCCATTCTCTATGGGTGTTCCCTTCCCAATCCTCCCCCAATTACTGCCCTCCCCAAAAGAATCCCGTTAAATGGGGTCCACCCATGGCAGGACCAAGGATGTCCCCTTCCACTGGTGCCCTTATTAATCTATTTATTGCTACCTATGCAGATGGTGCCTAGGATCATTCCATGTGTAGTGGAATTCTTTAGGTAGTGGCTTAGTCCCTGGAAGCTCTGGTTGGTTGAGATTATTGCACATATGGGGTCTCAAGCTCCTTCAGCTCTTTCAGTCCTTTCTCTGATTCCTTCATCGGGGGTCCCGTTCTCCGTTCTGTAGTTTGCTGCTTGTATTCACCTATGTATTTGCTGATTCTGACTGTGTCTCTCAGGAGAGATGTACATCCAGTCCCTATCAGCCTGCACTTCTTTGCTTCATCCATCTTATCTAATTGGGTGGCTGTATATGTATGGGCCACATGTGGGGCAGGCTCTGAATTGGCTTTCCTTCAGCCACTGTTCTAAACTTTGCCTCCCTATCCCATCCCAATGGTATTCTTGTTCCCCTATTAAAGAAGGAGTGAAGCATCCACATTTTGGTCATCCTTCTTGAGTTTCATGTGTTCTGTGATTCTAGGGTAATTCAAGCATTTGGGCTAATATCCACTTATCAATAAGTGCATACCATGTGTGTTTTTCTGTGATTGGTTTACCTCACTCAGGATGATATTTTCCAGTTCATTACATTTGCCTATGAATTTCATAAAGTCATTGTTTTTGATAGCTGAGTAGTACTCCATTGTGTAGATATACTACATTTCTGTATCCATTACTCTGTTGAAGGGCATTTGGGTTCTTTCCAGCTTCTGGCTATTATAAATAAGGTGGCTATGAACATATTAGAGCATGAGTCTTTGTTATATGTTGGGGCATCTTTTGGGTATATGCCCAAGAGAGTTATAGCTGGATCTTCAGGTAGTGCAATGTCCAATTTTCTGAAGAACCTCCAGATTGATTTCCAGAGTGGTTGTAGCAGTTTTCAATCCCATCAACAATGGATGAGTTTTGCTCTTTCTACACATCCTCACCAGCATCTGCTGTCACCTGAGTTTTTTATCTTAGCTATTCTGACTGGTGTGAGGTGGAATCTCAAGGTTGTTTTGATTTGCATTTCCGTTATGACTAAGGATGTTGAACATTTCCTTATGTACTTCTCAGCCATTCAGAATTCCTCAGCTGTGAATTCCTTTTTTTTTTTAGCTCTGAATCGCATTTATAATAGGGTTATTTGTCTCCCTGTAGTCTACCTCCATGAGGTCTTTGTATATTTTTTATATCAGCCCTCTATCAGTTGTAGAATTGGTAAAGATTTTTACCAATCTGTTGGTTGTTGTTTTGTCCTAACAACAGTGTCCTTTGCCTTTCAGAAGCTTTGTAGTTTTATAAGATTGCATTTGTCAATTCTTGATCTTAGAGCATAAGCCATTGATGTTTGTTCAGGAAATTTTATTTAGTGCTCATATGTTTGAGATTCTTCCCCACTTTTTCTCCTAATAGTTTTAGTGTATCTGGTTTGATGTGAAGGTTCTTGATCCACTTGGACTTAAGCTTTGTACAGGGGGATAAGAATTGATCGATCTACATTCTTTTACATGCTGACTTCCAGTTGAACCAGCACCATTTGGTGAAAATGCTATCTTTTTTTCATTGGATGGTTTTGGCTGCTTTGTGAAAAATCAAGTGACCATAGATGTGTGGGTTCATTTCTGGGTATTCAATTCTATTCCACTGGTCTATCTGCCTGTCTCTGTACCAATACCATACAATTTTTTTTATGCCTATTGCTCTGTAATACTGCTTGAGTTCAGGGATAGTGATTCCCTGGAAGTCCTTTTATTATTGTGAATAGTTTTAGCTATCCTGGGTTTTTTTTGTCTTTCCAGATGAATTTGCAAATTGTCCTGTCTAAGTCTAAGAAGAATTGGATTGGAATTTTAATGGGTATTGCATTGAATCTGTAGATCGCTTTTGGTAAAATGGCCCTTTTTACAATATTAATCCTGCCAATACATGAGCATGGGAGATCTTTCCATCTTCTGAGATGTGCCAGATTATTTTTGGGAGTGGATGTACCACCTTGCATTCCCACTATCAGTGGAGAAGTGTTTCTCTTTCTCCATATCCTCAACAGCAGCTGCTGGAACATGAAGTTTCGACCATAGCCATTCTGGCTGTTATATAGTGGAATCTCAGGGTTGTTTGATTTGCATTTCCCTGATAATTAAGAATGTTGAACACTTCTTTAGGTGCTTCTTTTCCATTGAAGATTCCTCAGTTGAGAATTCTTTGTTTATCACTATACCCCATTTTTATGGAGTTATATGGGTCTCTGGAGGCTAAGTCCTTCAGTTCTTTGTACATATTCGATATAGGCAGAATTATTATTTTAATACTGTTTGTGTGTGTGTGTGTGTGTGTGTTTGTGTGTGTGTGTGTATGTCTATGTGTTTCTGTGGCTTTTGTGCACTTTAAGTCTCTGCATACCATAGTGCGTATAAGACATAACCAAGTTTGTGGAGTTGATTTATTCCTTCTACCTTTATGTGGCTTTCATGTTTCAAATTCTGTTCACCATGCTCATGTGGTCAGTACTTTTATGGTTTAAGCCATATTATGTACCCCATATTGAATTTTTTGTGGATTCTAACTGTTAAAGTGTCTATGGTTTTGAAGTCAGAACTTTGCCACTTCTTCCTGGACCCTTCATAGTGTAAGGATTCATGAGGTTTAGAATGGAATAGAACAAAATGTTGGTACGAAAAGAACCTGAGATAATTACCACAGCTCAGGTAATAGCTAGTACGGAACCCAAGAAAGATATTTGGAAGAACAGCTCACACAGTTCTTCAAAGAGAACAGTTACCAAGAAAATTAAGGCACAGGGATGTATCAGTTACTAAGGACACAAAACTACAGATTTGCAACTAAAGCATACTATGTAAATGATTCTATTGTTTGTGACAAATGAGAGTGATAGATTCTCAAGAAGTGTTCAGTGCTCTAAAATAAAGCTCCTTTCTGGGGATATAGAGAGGTCATATTCCAAACAAAGTACATTTCATAGATACATGAAAGCATATAGCATACACTGCCTGTATCCATCACTCTGAGGCAATCGTCTAATCTATAAATTTTATTAGTTTCTGTTAGTGAATCATGAACTAGACATAAAGGAGGATATAATTCAACACAACACCATGGATTCTGACCCTCTCAAATGAGAATTGGTAGGGGATCCCTTTAGTGTCTGCTATGTGGAAAGAAAATTTCAAGAATTGAATGCTTCAGGATGCTGTGTAATTGGTCTTCACTATCTACTTATCTTTATGTATATACTTTGGCTGTGTTATTGCTATGTTTCCTGTATTAGCTGAACAGATTGAACTTTTCAGGGTGATACTAGCAATGGTGAATGCTAAGTGTGGAAATGACAACACACTTGCATGCATATTGTTTTTGTAAATTTATCTTTAAAGCAGAAATATCCCCTATGAAGAAAGTCCAATGTATAGCACTTTAAGCAAATTTCCGGGGCTCAGAAGATGGCTCGGTAACTAAATTGCTTGTTATGTTAGAGTTAGGGCCTGAGCCTGAATCCATAGATTCCACACAGAGAGCTAGATCTGGTATTATACTTGTATATCTACACTGTTTCTAGGGCATCTAACCTCCACACACCTACCAAGGTATGTGTAAGACCCCTCTACACCCATGGACACACAGAAAAATCATGTACCTATCCAAAAACATCATGCATTTCACATGTGTATACACACATTATACAAGGAGCACATACAAACATACATAGACTGTGATCACATAAAAGACACATCATGCAAAAACATGAGGAAATGAATCAGTTTGCAGAGAGAACAAACAGTATTTTATTGTCCTCTTTGGCCTTTGTCCCTGAATGCAAGTTTCTTCTTTGTTTTTCTTCTTCCTGCCAAATAGCATTTGCCTTTCCCTGGATTCTAGTCCTTTCTCTGTGCAGTCATATAGCTTTGTGCATTATAGATATCTTTCCCTGAGCTCACTGCTGTGAGACAGTATAGGAAATTGGAGTGCCTGCTGGATTTCAGCTCTAATTTATTATACTGTTTGAGGAGTTGTCATATATTATGCTTCCCAGCAAGTTCTGTTGCAGCAGAGGTTTGATGCAGATCACACACTATGGGACACTTCAGGATACCCACCTACTTTCATTGCTCTGACCCACTTACCACTGAAGCACTTTTCATTGGTTCTACTAACCCCACAAATCTGTAACTTTGGGAGTACATTCCAATTCATATAAATTAACCATACAGAGTCCATTGACAGAGAAACTACAAAGAACAATCTGTAAAAGAACACTTTACTACTGGAAAGATAGACTGTCCACAGTAGGAGTACTAAATATAAGCAACATGGAAAGGGAATGCTCTGAGCTGAGAAAAGGGGAAGTTCAGGCATATACAGGATATGAGAACTAACTCAGCCCTTTGCATAAAGTTGAGGTGGTTAACCATCACCACTATGTTCCAGCTCAGTGCATACAGGTTTCTTCTCCCTATCAATGTTACCTTAGCACTTCCTGCCTTTCAGCAGTCCTCTGCACTGTACTTATTTTCTCTTCAAATGCCACCATCTTTTTCTTTCTTACTTCTCAATGATCTTCTCCCTTCCTTTGCTCGATTCATTTACCTTTTTCTGAGTGACAGTTTTACACATTGTTACCTAAGATAATACAACTATAGATGTCTCACTGATATACCACATCTAAAGGATCAAAATCTCAGGAAAATTGTGAATTTGAACAGCACATTAGCAAGTGACAAGTGATTTTGTATTATACCCTCAGACATATTTGTATTTAGCTAGATGTTATGCCCTTGTTTATGTTTAAAAATGTTCTTCAAATCTTTAATTAAAATTGATGAGGCAATTGTATTTCTTAGCCTATAGCAGAGTATTAAAAGCATTAGGGCACATCCTTGTCTTTTTGTCTCTCTCTCTGTGTGTTTGTGCTTTCCAAGATACCTGTATTAGACGGAAGACCAGTGTCTGTTAAAACTGCAGTTTGGTTCATTTCCCATTGTTCACTGTTACTGATATGGAAGCTGCAGATTATGGCCAATACCTGATAGGAACAAGAAAGACTTAATTTGCAGGAACAGCTTACCTGCTAGCATTGTAATAGACAGAAATAGAGGTTTGAGTAGGTTCTATTAATAAAAAGACCCTCCAACCACACCTGGGACCATGGTGCTTCCATTACAGTCATATGGGAGATCAGGGCTTTTCATGTCCACTAGATTCATTCATATTGTGCCTTGCATGTGACCTGGATTTGGGTCCAAATACTAGGGTCAACAAGGGGAGAATTTTTGCTGATCAGAAGGCAATTAAAGTAACATTTCTCCCGCTACAGTCATTATCAATATGTAGACAAAAATCAGAAACACTATAGCAGCAGATTGGAATGAGAGTGGAGGGGAGAGAGAGAGAGAGAGAGAGAGAGAGAGAGAGAGAAACAGAGAGAGAGAGAGAGAGAGAGACAGAGAATATAACTAATATGTCTTTATGAGGGTTTTAAACATCCACCTAATCCCAACTTTGTCATTTGATGAGGTTTCACTTTGTAACTTACTACAGTCATACAGAAAGAAGTTTGAGTATTTTGTACTAATCACTGTGGATATGCTATCTTAACTTGGTATATAATTGAATCAAGATGTCATTCTATGGGGCAACTGCAGTGGGATTTCAATCCCTTTTCCATGATTTTAATTCTCACATATATTTTCCTCAGTCAAATGAAGATATTATTAAAACTTGAGTGGTCCAGGAAGCTCAAGAAGGAGGATGACTGAAATGCAGATGTTTTAGTCCTTTTTAAAAGGTGGAACAAAAATATTCATAAGAGGAGATATGGAGTCAAAGTTTAGAGCAGAGACTGAAGAATGGCCATTCAGAGCCTGCCCCATTTGGGGATCCAGCCAATATACATACAGCTACCAAACCTACAAAACATTGGTGAAACCAAGAAGTTCTTGATGACAGAAGCCGGATTTTAATGTCTCCTGAGATGCTCAGCCAAAGCATTAAAATACAGAGGCAATGGCTAGCAGCCAACCACTGAGGTGAGAACATTATCCCCATTGGAGGAGTTAGAGAACGGATAGAAGGAGCTGAAGGGGCTTGCAACCCCATAAGGACAATACCAACCAACCAGAGTTCTTAGGGACTAAACCACTACCTAAAGAGTACACATGGACAGACCCATTGCTCCAGATGAATATGAAGCAGAAGATGGCCTCGTTGAACAACAATGGGACCCCCCCCCGTGTAGGGTAATATCGGGGCGGGGAGGTGGGAAGCGTGGAAGATTGGGGAGGGAAAAATGCTCATAGAAGAAGGGGTAGGGATGATGGGATAGGGGGCTTATTGTTGGGAAACCGGGAAGGGGAATAACATTGAAATCTAAAGAAAAAAATCCAATAAAAAAATAGTCTTTGATTATCCTGTTAACCACAGAGATATCAATCAACATTTTTCTACTCTTAAAGAATCTTTCAAAAGGCTAATTTGATAAAAAATGTAAAAGAAGAATATTTGCATTTTCTACATGAAATTCTATATAGATTTTCAGAAGTTAAATAAATTACAAAGTGCAAGTTTAGAGAAAATGAGGCATGACAGCACAAAATCAGATGTTTCAGCATTTCATTACACTTCTTTTTCTTCATGGTGGTGTTTTATAAAGTTCTCCACATTTTAATACTATATCTGCTCCCTTCTTATTTCTCTTTGTGCTTGTGTGTGTTTAAGAACAGCCCTATGGAGAGCAGAACATATTATTGATGTCGTTCCTCATCTCCTCTAATTTTTATGAGACAGATTATATCATGATTATTATACCAGACTGATTGGTCTGTGTGTTTGCAGGGATCCTGCAGTCTCCTTATTCTACCTTTTTGTAGTCATTCTGAGATTATATATGAGATATGATTATTATATGTGAGATATGATATCTGGTCATACACAGTTTATGGAAACTGCAACCAAGTTATCCAACTTTCTTAATAGGTTCTTTCTCTTCCATTTAATTTCCCTAACCTTATTTAATTCTTAGTTGCAAGAATCTAATTTTATAATTACATAAATACAATCATATATTTTTTAATGTTTTAGGAAAGAGCATAGAAGCTATCATACATCAATTTTCTGGCTGCATTGTACAATGGGGTCCCTCTGACAGCAAAACACTGCACCTATTTGCACTGGTCAGGTTATTAATATGATCTCTGCCTGAAGTCATATTAAATAAGAGCGAACAATTTCCTGGTGTCATTGATATAATAACTATACATGTTTATGTGTGAATGTATTATGTTTTAATGTACTGCATACATCATATTGTGACTATACAAGATATATTAGAATATTGTCTTAAGTATTTACTGTTTATTTGTTGGTTGCCAAAAACCAACAAATTCTGGGACTCATAATTATACAATAGGAACCACTAGATAGCAATAGAATATTGCGTATTTCAGATATCTAGAAGTGAAGTTCCTATTTTTAGTTTTGGCCCAGAGGAAATCTGACTTTTCTCTTGCTGCTATTTATATAAGTATCATCTTATTGCCATGTAGTGATCTGTAAAGATAGCAGCTTGTCAAAAAATTGCCTTCTCCTCTTGTTCTCCTTAGTGTGCAGTGAAGAGCTATTTTTATGTGAAGGAATTATCTTGTAAAGGCCTTTGAATTATTCACTTACATCCTAAGCATTCCCTTCGGAATTCTTCAAAAGAAGAGATCTCTTGTTGTTTATTATTCAATTGTTCATGTATAGGACAGTTAATGGAAAAATACTTGATAAAACTGAAGTGCAATAAAATTGAAAGAAACTTTAGCCAAAGCAGCATGCCTTCATCCAAGACATATGAGGCACCACGTCTTTCTAACCCAACTTTAAACTGGGGTAAGAAACAAGCCTTGAACCCTTATCAACAAAAATGCCCTAGTGCTGCTTTCCACTTATGTGTGTGATTGGAAGTAGAGAGAAACACAAATGAAAAGCCACTATTGCAAATCTACATTTGGTCTTTGTCCTTCATTCTGATTCAAGTGATAATTTTTATCACACCCTTAGTGTTTGCTCTGAGCACTATCTTTCTGAACATTTTTTATTAAGATCTTCCTCATTCCTCCCATTTGAGAACTCCATATGCCAAATGTGAAATTTTATCAAAATCCAGAATAATTTTAATGAAAATTTAACATAATATAGTATTTTATAAGTATTTTCAAAAAGTAATGTGATATATGCATGAATACATGCATGTTATGCAATTTTGTGAAAGTCATGAGATATGTGTGTAGAGTATATAATTTTCCATGTGGGTTTATGGATTTTTGTGTTCTTGTGTTTACAACAATGGGTAAAAGACAGACATGGACATTAGGTATCTTCTTCAACTGCTCTTCATTTAAGTTGTTAGACAACTCCCTCAAAGAAACCTGGAGCTTAAATATTTGGTTATGCTAAATGATCTGTCTCCATACTCCTGGTTCTGAGGTTAGGAATATGGACTGATGCACCTAGATGTATATAGGTAGCCAAGATTCAGACTCAAGTCCTCATGCTTGCGTTGCAATCACGAGCTTAGCTATCTCCATAGCATGTGTGTCTTAGTTTTGATGCATTATTAGTTTTTTTTATCATAGTAAATATACCTAAAAGAGTTACACAAATGGAATAATTTTTATATAAACCACTTGTTCTTGTGACTTGGAGGATTTATTATCCTCTAAAGACAATATTGACTCAGATATTTTTTTTGTGAATATGTGCCTCTCCTTATAAAGAATTAACATGGGAATTTGCATGAAAATGATATCTAAGTATTTTTTTTAAATAGAATGTTTTACCAAGAGGGTGGAAGTTTTGGAGTCAGGTGCTACAGTGGCTGCTGTTTTAGGATTATTTTACAAAACGCTGTCTTGCATTCTGATTTACTGAAGTCCTTTTTATAAATTCTTTCATCGTGTACTATTTTGTAACTAACAGGCAGAATGTGAGTTTAAATACACTCAGCATGGCATTTTAATACATAGACCAGGTGGCGATATATTTAGGCTTAAGTTTGTTTTCGACAAAACAAAGATTAACTACAATAATGATACAGTGAATACAATATTTTCCATTGATTTATGACACTGATTTGATTTTCACAGTCCTTGTTAGCATGTTTTAAGGTTATATCATTAAAGCTATGTGTTTGTGTATGCATGTGTCTATCTGTGTGTCTGTGTGTGTCTGTATGTGTCCTTGTCTATGTTTCTGTGTGCATGTGTGTTGTGTTTCTTAGTGTGTGTATGTGTTTGAGTGTGCATGTGTATGATTCTCTTTGTCTCTGTCTCTGTGTATGTGTATGTATGTAGGTATGAATGTATGTATGTATGTAACAATGTTTATATCTTTACTTTAAGAAGATAATACTTGTTGTCTTATCAGTAAAAGCACTTTCTGTCAAGCTTGGGTCAATCTGAGACCCAACCCTGAAACACACATTGTAGAAAAAGGAAACAAATTCTTCCATATAGTCCTCTCACCTTCACCATATGCTGTGGCATGTAGACATACATACACAAATGAAATAAACAATTTTTAAAAGAATGCATTTATCATTTACTTTCTATATTGTGCTGTCTAAATGACTACAAGAAGCAAAGTTATAGAAGGGAAGAAATTGCTGATAGTATCACACAATCAAACTGGATCAGAAAATGTGAGAACAACTGTCTCTATGTTGGCAGTAGCAAATGACTAAAGACCTCTCTTCTCCTCACAGACTGGTAAGACAAGAAACAGATAACAGAGTCCTCACCGCCTGGTAAGACAGGAAGGAGACAGGAAATAAAATCAGACTAACCTCAAAGACACATCTTCCAACTAGGATCTGTCTTCTTAAAACCCCACAACTTCCAAAGATTGTGCAGTCACTAGTAAGCACCTTACATGTGTTTAAAGGAGAATGTAGTCCTAATGTGTGCATTTGGAGAACTTCAAACCACTTTCTGGAAGCCAATTGTCTCCTACTTTCTTTTTATGAGACACGGGCTGCCTTGCTGCTTTTGCCATTGTATTGCACAGTACAAGCTAACAGTCCCAAAGTCTCTGGCTTAATCTCTTATCTTCAATCCTACATCTATGAGAATAATAGGATTACAGGTATGTTGCATCAAATCTTGTTTTTTAAACGATTTAAAAATATTGATCTCCGGTCATGATACCTGAGTGGAAAGTGCTTTTATCTGGACTCACATGCGATATTGAAGCCATAACAGCATTGCATATTTTTTGTATATATCATTTAATATAACAGACTCAGTTTAAATTGTTTCAAAAACTTGAGTGTATAATATCAATTTTTTTCTAGTATACTTGACATGATCTATTTTTCAATATCTGGATGCAAAATCACCCAGTAAATTTCATTTGGTAAATAACTAATGCATCATTTCAATAAAAGTAGCAGAATGGCTGATGTGTATGATTACATGATCAGGGAAAACACTTTATCTTTTATACACAGATATTAATTTGCACACATTACATTTTTGTTAGTTATTTAGCAACAAGCTATCTATGGTTACATAGCACCTTAACAAATTTTGTCTCAGCTATTACTGGTCTGATAAAAGACCTATACTTAACAAATCACATCATTGTTAACCACAGCCAGTGGATTTGTGATAACTACAATTAAGTAGTGTGAAAATTCATTAGTAAAGAATAGATCCAAGAAGCAACTGAGCATGTGAAATAAAATCAATTCAAGAAAAGAATATATAAGTCTATTAATGTTTTCACACTTTTTGAAACATTGCACGGAAGAAAAGCATTGTATGTTTTTCACCTAAATATCTGTTTTTGTTAATAATTTCAATTTGGCTTATTTGTATTGCTAGGTGTTTGGGACTTCATAGGGAAATGAAGGCATTTTGTGCATGGACAAATAAATTATCCCTAATGTAATGGCCATTGAAAATCTAGATTAATATGCTATCTAATTTTCATCTCACATTAAAAGTCAAGGCTAAAACAGCGCCTGTACTTTATGATAAGTGGGTGGTTTAACTTGTATAGAGAGACAAAGCAATTGAGTAGTTGGCTCTCACATGTGGATGGTTCAATGTTCACAAACAGAAACTTATATACTATTAAATTTGTATTTCTCTTTTCATAGAAATACAACACCTTAGAGTTAGAGTTATTATTTTCTGCTAGAAATTTCTTTCCTCTATAAAAATGCATGGTGATATTTAGAAACATTTAGTGAATTAATTTACTTCATAAGTTTTTATACATTATATTTTCTAAGTGTATCTCCCCATATGCCCTCTTACTCTATATTTCCGTTATTAAACTTCTCATTTACACTCTTTGCTTCTTTATAAAATGTTAGTTTAGTATTACATTATGTATACATATCTGGCTTTATGTATCTAGCAGCCATAAATGACAGATCCTTGCATGTTTTGAGAGACAGACTTAATGCATATAATGTAATTGTCTCTACTTATGTTGTATTTTTCCTGCAAATGACATCACTTCATTCATCTTCACGCTTAAGTAAATTCTACCATATGTATATCACAATTGTATCACTTCTTTTTTAGATAATAAGTTGGTTCTATAATTGACCAATTTTGAACAATGCTACAATCAATATTTTCAACTTCATGCTAAAATTTCAACCAAAATTTTCAACTTCACCAACCTTCAAGAGAATCCAGATCAAAACTATATTGAGATTATAGTCTGTTTTGAGACTACAGCCACCACCGCAGTCATCAAGAATGTAAAGAGCAAATACAGATGAGGATGTAGATAGAAGGGAACTGAATACCATGTTGATTGGTAATGTAAACTACTCAAGCTCCTATAGGAAACAAGTTGGATATTTCTCCCAAACTAAAAGTGGAATGTCCATGGATCCATCTTTGGTTGTCACAGTTGGGGATTTGCTATATGCAGCTAGTGACTACCAAGTTTAGGGACATCTTGAGGGCAACAGCTCACAGTCTAGACTATACTACTTCACAGTGATTCTCTCTGAAAGTCAACATAGCCACGGATTGAAAAATCATCACACATTTTTTCTTTATTGTGCTATGTTAGGTAAAAATCAAAAGACATTTGATTGCAACATATAGCTAAATAGAAAAAGCCTTAGAATGACGAATTAAAGGAACAATTTTTGTTGAAATTTTCAATTTATTCATACCAACACCATTATCATCATGTCAGTGAGTGCAGTCAAAATGGTGTTAGCAATCTATGATTTTGACTTATAAATCACATGATGGGTAGTATTTGAGAAACTCGAGAGACATTTTTTTTTTGTAATGATAGGTGTTAGAGTTTTTATTTGGAGTGTTGGAACTCCCCTACTTCACAGCTTTGGGAAATATAAAAGGCCACATAGAAGATGAGCATTCCATGTGTTGGGGACTCTGAGTGTATCTATACTCAGTAGTGTGATGACCAGTGTTAAACTATTTTCAGGTTCTCTGGGCTCTGTTTGTCTTAGTATTTAACCTCTTCCTAAAAAAATCTGTAGTCCGGATGCTACAGGGAGGACACTTACTGCAATGTGACAGCTGAATTATGATCCAGAAAAAGCATCACCTGCCATCTGTTTATAAAATGGCCTAGCATGAGTGGGGAAAAATCAGTAAAGAAAATCCTGGGATAAAAGCTAAAGGCAACATGTTTCTATGAGCTTTTGAGGTGACTTAGTTTTATTTGTCTCAAGAAAGACCACATACTGGATCTATTAAGACTAAATTTCCTATCTCATTTAGCAGCTCAAAGGCCAGATAGTTAAAGGCCTTGAGATTGATTCCTTATCTACTTATCTTTAATCTTTCATTTTAAAACGAATTAAATCTTAATCATAGCCTTTAATTTACCTTTTAAATGTAAATTGAAGATTACCCTTTCTTCTACAAGATATCTACATTTAAATAAAGGGAGACTCAAATAACAGAGGACACCTGGTTGGACAAGATCTTTCATGTCAAGTAACAGAGTAGACACTATCATCATCTCGTGCATCTTTACTTTCATAGCATTTCAGGTACTTTTGCCCTTACTTTTCTCAGCTTCTTAAGTGTAGAAATATAAGCTCTGCTATCATTTCCTTTACAATTTCCTTCATTAGTTAGACACCCCTTTCCTCAGAGTACCTAGTAGTGTATCTAGAACTACTAGATACCACTCTTGATCTCCAAACAAGCCACATTCCTCTTCACCATGACTCATCTGAAAATGCTTATGAATAGTTAACCACCATGCCTTTCTCAAGTTTGTGCCTTAGTTGTGTTAGTTTTATGAATTTTATTCCTCTTAATCTTACCATAAATATGTTTTCTCATTTTCTTTATATTTTACTATATCAAAGTTACAGATATGGAATATGATGCATAGAAGATAATGTAACCGGTTTGGGTCTTACAAATATGCAAAGGACAGAAAGTGAGAGTCACAGAGAAAATACAATGGCCTGAGCTCAGTTGAAAAAAATAATTAAAACAACAAAGCAACTTGGTAAAGTTCAATATCCAGAATTTGCATAAGGAAAAAGAAAAATAGAACATAGTGAAAGACAACTGTAAATGAAGATATTAGGAGACTGAATTATGTAGATTTCTGCAGCTTTGTGAACAGCTAATCCAGGATATTTAGCAAGACCCAGGCCAGTAAGAGAGGTTGTCTCAAAATATTAAAAAAAAGTGGATGTTACTACTGACATGTAGTCATACATATAAACATATACTTACATACATACATACATACAACATACATACATAAACACACAAAGACATATATATCTTAATACCCTTACAATGTACTCACATTTTCACACATTAACACATATATGAAAACATACTTAAGTGCAAAGTATCATACAATTGTGCATACTCTTTCTCTCTCTCTCTCTCTCTCTCACACACACACACACACATACACACACACACATAAACACACACACATACACACACACACACACATGAATACAAAATAGAAACTTACAGATACACACATATAAAAAATAAATATTGAGGTAAAAATAGTCATCAAACTAACATCACAAAAGACATGTATTGTTTACCACTCAATATCTCTCACATTTTCACCCCATGTTTTCATATAACAGACCTTTCATGACTGCATAAAGACCTCCACCCTTACTCAAGGACATATGGAGTGATGTGTATGATGGTTTTACTAAGTTGAAGTTAGTGTGTAACTTTACTTGGTCAAAACAAATTGTCTACTATAATCTATTTTTTTCTTTTTGCTCTTCATTGCTAGAATAAGTGTCATGTATTTCATGCAAAATCCCAAAGATTGGGGATATAGACAGAGTTTAGAAGTTAAGAGCATTAGCTCATTTTGCAGAGGAACTGGGTTCAATTCACAGCACCTACATGACGCCTTATAAATATTATGTTTTCCTGTTTCAGAGAATCGGCTGCCTGATTCTGTCTTCCGCAGCCACTGGGTACATATGTGGATAGACACACAACCATATTAAACAGTGATAAACACAAAGAGGAAGAAAAAAGGAAGGAAGGAAAGTAACAAAGAAAAAAAGAAACTCCTAAATTCTGAAAAAAAATACACTTTAATCCACTCATTGTATGATGTCTCTTATTGACATCTATTTTTCTTTTCATTAAAAGTTTGTGCAACTCCAGTAAAATGCCAAAAGTTCCTGGTGTGGGAAAACAACAGCCCTGGCACAAACAAACGTGAATAAACCTACAGATTCATGTAAGCAAATACATAATTATATCAGATATTTTATGAAAGCATAATCTTTAAATTAAAAAATGTATCAAAACAATGTGGTTAATTAGTTAAGTACTATTGTGCCAATGAAGAAATTTAGTGAGCTTAATGAAATGTTCAAGTTCACAGTGCTGTTAAGTGGTTAATTTGAAATTTAACATCAATAATAATTCATTGTCAAACAGTGAAAACGTACTGCACCACATCTTATCTCTGAGCTGCCAACAGATTCTGACCGTCATACCTGGTTGTTTAGAGAAATTGCATTTACTCCACAAAATATTTTGAGTGATTACTTTATACTAAACTTAATTTTTGGAAAAGCAACATATAAACCCTTTGAATAATACATGGCTTGTACCCATAGTTAGAAGGCTTGGAGTTGCATCATTTTCTGGTCTTTCTTTCAATGTATAATTCATTAAACATTGTTTTCCATTAAGAAGGGCTATTCAATAGTATTAGAGCAGAGACTAATGGAATATTTGTATTCACCTTGTCTCCAAATGCATTCTTATGAGGCACATTATGAGAGCCTTACCAAAATTCAAATATAGTGACCTTTCTTTGTAGTCTCATACCAACAATGAATCAATCCTTATGACTGATATTATGTATCTGTGAACTGAATTATCTATTTGTCCTTCTACTTAAAAGGAATACCTAGCAACAGGGATTAGAGGGATCTCTCAGCCAAGAGTAATTTCTGTTCTTTCAGAGAACCTGAAATGAGGTAGCACAAGTATGGGTAATTCAAGTCCCAAAATATATAATATGCTCTTCTAATCTTCAAAGACACCAGCAACAAACATGCTGCACATAGATACATGCAGACAAAACATGCATAAAGATAAAAACAAACAAATGAAGTAAATCTTTAAGGAAAAGTACCTAACAAAAGCAATGTAAGTAAAAAAAAAGTTGGTTTTGGCAAATGGATCCAAGATACACTCTATCATGGATGTTATGGCATTCACCAGCTAGTTACACTGCATTAAGAAGCTAGAAGAAGGCATCAGACATCTTTTGCAACTGTACTCCACTTTACTCCTTTGAGTAAGTATGTCTCACTGAAACTAGAATGTATTTCATTCAAGCAAGCAACCAGGGATTCCAAAGACCCCATTATGTCAACCCATGCTCCAAAACATTGGGATCACAGACATGGTTAAGACCATGCCTGGCAGGTCATGATGTTGGTTAGGTCAGAAAGTGGTTTTTGGTGGTTGCAGAAATACTACAACAAAGTCACCTGACCAGTGCCTACAGGACTGGTAAATATTTCTCTTTTGTGTTTAAATGGTTCCAATAATCCCCTGAAAGTATACAAAACTTGTGTCTGTCTTGGAAATCATCTAGGACAAATGTCCTTTCATTTCATATGATTTGCAATACATGCCCAGGACTCCATGAGAGAATAGGGAAAGTCTCTGAGCATCTCATCACTCTGAATATCCTCTGGGAGAATAGGATCTGTTTTATTCTAGAAGAGCAGTGTGCTCTTTTTCTACTCTTTATGGAGTGAGCTGAAATCCTGAGAGCTGAAGAAATAATCTGCCAAAGGGAATATTTTTGTAAAATATGAAAGATAAAGTCAGAAAAAAAGAGAGAGAACTTTAAAATTGTCATCATTTTGGCAGTGGCCAAAAATGCAAGGTTCACAGTCTGAGATTAGTAGCGATGAAATTTTTAGTATAGTGAGATGAAATTTTAATAAGAAATTACTCACAGCCTATCACCTTGTTCTTTCCTCCACCACTAATATGACACCTTCACAAGAAAAGAAATGAAAGTAAGAGATATTTAAATATCTAGAATTTTCACATCTGTGAATATCCACCTGAAACAGATGACACCTACTGAGAGAGCATTGAGGTTTGAACACCTCCACTGTATTAGGAGAGATAAAGTTGAAGGTGCACTTTTCTTCTTCAAATATTATGTGTCCCCAGAAATTGCTTAACCATGTTTCTGTCAGGTTACATTACAGGATAGGGCAAATTTCCTACTAAGAAAGGAGTCAAGTTGCTATTAATACTAGTGGACAATTTAGAGACAAATTCAAAGTGATTTTGTGATTTCAAAAGCATCAATGGCATGTCTTGAAATTTACTGAATTATCTATGCCTTACATGAAGGAAAGAAAACCCATTTGGAAGTTAGGGTGAATAGCAAGTTGAAGAGTTGGGAACCTTTTTTTTTAGATGAATATTGAAATGACAGTTAATATCTCCACTCCTATGAAACTTATTTGGCACTAAAATCTCAATTATTCTTAAATTGTGCTTCAAGAGACCAGCTTCTTTATATCCTCTGTCACCAGCCTCTACCATGACATAAGAACTGACTACTTCTGATATTAAAATGGTAGCAAGGCCAAGATAAATTGACAACAATGAATATGGAAAACTGTGACACTTAACAAAGGCTAAACCATTTAATGTTACCAATAGCCCTTCTAGCACATAATATAGCACAGTGTAACTATAGTGAAGTACACATTGATTTCCAGTTTACAGTAATGAAACATAAGTACAGAATGGTGAAATTTGCTTAGGGCCATAAGCTGAAAATGTTAAAAGCTAGAGCAAGGTGTCTGGCCCTTACGTTTATAGTTTTCAATGTGAAGATTGGTGGTAGAATTTTCATTTGACAGTTATATTGACTGACAGTAACTAACAACTTGAAAGAATATAGGATCACCTAAGATGTTTGGACATATCTTTATAGGGGTTTATTGAGGTGGGATGACCCATGCTAATGTGGCATGGTGTATTGAATGAGAATGCTGTTGTAGATTCAGATTTGAATGCTTGATCCATAGTTGATGGAACTGTTTGGAAAACATTTAAAAAATCTGGCCTTGTTAAAAGTGTATTGCTGAATATTTTTAAAAACACATAAATCCCAGTTCTCTCTCTTCCCCTCTGTCACTCTCTCTGTCTCTTGCTCCTTCTACCTCTTCATCTCTCTCTTTTGCTCCCTCCCTTGTACCTGTAAATAAGATGTAAGATTACAGCTTCTGCTCCATCATTACTCCTGCCAAGTAGTTGCCATGTGGTGCTGCCCACCACAATGCTCACATACTGTAATCCCTTGGACCTGTGAGCCTCCAATTTTAATGCTTTCTTTAATATGGTTCCTCACTCATGGTATAATCTTTTCCCAATAGAAAGTGATTAAAAAAATCTGGACAGCATTATTCTATGTGCTTTAGACCATTAATTAGCAAAATCTTAAAAAAGATAAAGTGAAGTGATCATTACTGTTATTTTTTTTTCTTTTTGCTCAACGTGGATAAAATGTGACCAGTGCACACAAGTGGAACTATATTCTTGAAATATGAGGTGAAATACATTCTTCACTTCTAAAGTTGCTTTACTTGGCTATTTTATTATAACAGTGAATAGAGTAACTAATACAATAGAAAAGAAAACAGCTGATAAAAGTCTACCATCCAACCCAAATTATCATTTATATACATACATTTTAACTTTGATCTTTGTTTCTTTATTTTATATCACTTCTAAATTTAATAGGATTCAATTTAATTTGCAAAACATACATCTATTATGTCATAATATTGTAGCCACAGGGATGCAGTGTATGATGAGAGTCAAGGAGCAAATGGTGTATCAAGGTAGACTTTGTATGTTTGTATGTTTGTATGTGTGTACATGCATGTTTGTATATATTTGATATTTCATATTTTTAAGTTCCACCTGTACCCATTCTTAATGTGAAAACACCAATTTTAAAAAGTATAAGGGATCAGTCTTCAGAAATGTGACTTATTCTACAATGTAAATCCTCTTTCCCTTTTAGAGTTATGGTTCCGTGCCTTGCATTTGTGGTGCTGGAATTCCTCCTCTGTATAAATAAGGTGCCAACTGCTTCTACCTGGAGAATGTTTAGCAGCCAGAACCAAAGATGTCATTCTTAGTCTAAGTGGCCACTCTATCACATTTTGTCTTCTTTTGTTGAATCAGGTTCTCCAGCTGAATGTGGAACTACGATGTTCTTTGTTGATCTCTCTTAGTGAAGGGACAATGAGTCTTTAAGTTATTTGCAGGACCACCCTTGTCTTTTCTTTGTAGGACTATAAACTGTATATTAGGTCCACATGAGTATGTATAGCAAATGTTCTTACACACTCAGCCCACTTATTCAGTCTTCATTATTCTTAAACTAAAACTGTAGCAACTTTATTCTATTTAGAGATTTTCCACAACTCTAGTCCATGCTTTTGTCTGTAACTCATTTTCTTATTATATATTAATTTCTACTTTATCTCTAGAAGATTATCCAAGGAAGATACAATCAATTCTTGTCCAATATCAGTGGTTTATCAAATTGGTAGTGCATTCCAGTATAGGCAAAATCAGAGAATTAAGGGAAATAACAAGTTATATTTTAGGAATAAATGATGAAAAAATTGTACACTTGATGTTCCTTTGTAGAAATATGTAAATTATCTGTCCTGTACATTTGTAGGTATTCATGACAAATGAACACGTGTGTCTTGTTTTATGGCCACATTTTTACTGTCTCTGTATTTTGTAAACAGAGTCCTATAGGTTATTAAAAATAAATTAACAAAAATTAAATTCCTAAAACCCCTTGTTTTTGTTTTATCTTAGAATTAATAGCTACATTGTAGAAGGAATCTACTCAAGTCTAGGGGTTAATTTCTTTAAATTATTTGTAGTGATTTTTTTTTGTTCTGATGTATTAATATGTTGAAAAGGTTATTGAAACACTTTGGGCATGGAATCCATATAAACATTGAGGTGTATTATTTATGGTTAATTAGAAGAGTTTTTAATGCCATGGACAGAGAAACAAGATCATGGCTGAGGTTCTGAAATGTCAGGGTTCCTTCCTATCATATCTTGAAAATGTGTTTTTAATGGTAGGCACATACAGCCAGGCATTACACTCCTGGGCTAGAATAAAAGAATGTAGTGAGAAGCCGGATTTGTGCCTGTGAATACCAATATGAATACCTCACTGCCAAATGTGAGAAATTGAAGTACCCGTAAGTCGGTCAGCTACAGAGTCACCACAGGATACACGTCTGCATTTATGCTGGAGAAGATGCTTCAGGTATTGTAGTGAGGGAAAGAGTATGGATTTCAAAATGACAGTTATAGGTTGAGGTTAGCATATTTTTCTCCTTGAAAAATTATTCTAGTCTAATAGCCATTTATGTTTCTATTTAAACAGATTCTCCAAGACAAAAGGTTTAACTATAAACATTTCTAATTAGGTAGTCAATAGTGGAGGCCATAGGTATCTGTTATCCAATAATCTAAACAACTAGAGTTATATTTAAATATAGAGTCACTTTAAGAATCTCAAAACATTGTGTTTGCAAGTGTATGTGAATGAAGTGCAAGTGGACTTTTAGGAAGAAATTCTCAGGAATCTGACACTCTGGGGCAAGAATTATAACCACACCATGCTGGTTTTTGTTAAGATGATAAGGATTGGAGTCAGGTCTGTTCCAGCTTCCTCCAGGCAGTTGATAGTCTAATAAACAAGAGATAATGTCCAAAGCCTGAGGAGAGTGAATCTGCTATTTGTTTCCATACACCTCATCTCTTCAAAACACTGTTCTGTATAATTGATGAAGGGAAATACTAATCTGAAGAGGTTTTGATTTACTGCTTTTACTTTGCAAGACCGCCACTACCAGACCAAGCTGTGGAATTCTTAGTTTCTCTGTTTTGTTTCATTTTGGATGTCTTGAAATGACTCCAGTTAAAAAAGCATTTATTGCCTTAAATAAAGCCTTAAGTTCCTTCTTGGCTTTGGAGAAAAGTAAAGATTAGCTACAATAAACCACAAAAACTTGTGTGCCTGTGACAAGACTGGAATTATCAGCAGATTTATTGTCAATGAGAACCCACCAGAAAAGACCTCTCAGAAAGAGCCAACTGAGAGTCGTTATTAACATGTAGAGATTTTACGCAAACAAGCAGTTTAATAGAATGTAAGGTAAGCAATTAACTGAAGGAGGTTAACTGAATCAGTTAACAAAAACTGATTTAGCTGGGTCATCCTGATCTTGATAACCAACAGTAGACCTGGCTAATTTTCCAATGAGTTTCCTATCAAAGAGATGAAGTTATAGAAAAATCTTAAATGGATTAAGAAAAATATAAAATGAAGTAACCTGTATGTTGTCTTGACTTGTCATATTAGTATGGACTAAAGAAAACACAAGATAGTTCTACTGGTTAAGGTGCTTTTCCTATGTCTGAAGATTTGATTTCAATCCCAGGGAAGGAAAAAACCTGCAAGTACTCCTTTGGCTTTTGATCATGATCCGCATCACAATGCTCTCTCCTGCAAACACACACACACACACACACACACACACACACACACACACACACACACACACAAACACACACACACACACAAACACACACACACACACACACACACCTCTACACAAATAAAAATGTAAAAAAGGCAAGAGTTCACAAATAATAACTGTACTGTTTAGTTATAACCAAAACAATAAAAAACTTAGATATATTGGTTTGCCCTTGATGTACAGAGCTCCTATGCTTCCCAATGTTGGAAAAATGATGATGATGGTGATGATCATGACGACGACGACGACCATGACAATGACAACGACGACGACAACGATGACGACGACGACGACGACAACGTCGCCTATGACGACAGTAGCAGCTGCTGCAGTGTGCCAACAGTAGCTGTGGTGGTGGTAGTTGTGGTGGTGAGAGTGACAGTAATACCTGTTTTAAGATCAGTTCTCATGTTTTTTTTTATTTTTTTTTATTTTTTATTTTTTATTCCAGATGAATTTGCAAGTTGTTCTGTCTAACTCTTTGAAGAATTTGATTGGAATTTTGATGGGGATTGCATTAAATCTGTAGATCGCATTTGGTAAAATGCCATTTTTACTACATTAATCCTGCCAATCCATGTACATGGGAGATCTTTCCATCTTCTGAGATTTCCTTCAATTTCTTTATTCAGAGGCTTGAAGTTCTTATCATATAGATCTTTCACTTGCTTGGTTGAAGTCACACCAAGATATTTTATATTATTTGGTACTATTATGAAGGGTGTCATTTCCCTAATTTCTTTCTTGGCTTGTTTCTCTTGTGTATAGAGGAAGGCTACTGATTTATTTGAGTTAATTTTATACCCAGCCACTTTGCTGAAGTTGTTTATCAGCTTTAGTAGTTCTCTGGTGGAACTTTTGGGATCACTTAAATATACTATAATATCATTTGCAAATAGTGATATTTTGACTTCTTCCTTTCAAATCTATGTCCCTTTTATCTACTTTTACTATCAGATTGCTCTGGCTAGGACTTCATTAAGTATATTGAATAAGTAGGAAGAGAGTGGACAGCCTTTTCTAGTCCCTGATTTTATTGGGCTTGCTTCAAGTTTCTCTCCATTTAGTGTAATGTAGCTATTGGTTTGCTGTATATGGCTTTTATTATATTTAGGTATGGGCCATGAATTCCTGTTCTTTCCAGGACTTTTATCATGAAGGAGTGTTGAATTTTGTTAAATGCTTTCTCAGCATCTAATGAAATGATCATGTGGTTTCTTTCATTCAGTTTGTTTATATAGTGGATTGCATTGGTAGTTTTCCATATATTAAACCATCCCTGCATCCCTGCAATGAAGCCTACTTGATCATGGTGGATGATTGTTATGATGTGCTCCTGGATCAGATTGGCAAGAATTTTATTAAGTATTTTTGCATCGATATTTATAAGGGAAATTGGCTTGAAGATCTCTTTCTTTGTTGGGTCTTTGTGTGGTTTAGGTCTAAGAGTAATTGTGGCTTCATAGAAGGAATTCAGTAGTGCTCCATTTGTTTCAATTTTGTGGAATAGTTTGGATAGTATTGATATGAGTTATTTGAAGGTATGATAGAATTCAGCACTGAACCTATCTGGACCTTGTTTCTTTTGAGTTGGGAGACCTTTAAAGACTGCTTCTATTTCCTTAGGAGTTATGGGGTTGTTTAACTGGTTTATCTGTTCCTGATTTAACTTCAGTACCTGGTATCTGTCTAGGAAATTGTCCATTTCCTCCAGATTTTCATGTTTTGTAGAACATAGGCTTTTGTAGTAGGATCTGATTATTTTTTGAATTTCCTCTGATTCTGTAGTTATGTCTCCCTTTACATTTCTGATTTTGTTAATTTGGATACGCTATCTGTGTCAACTGCTTAGTCTGGCCAAGGTTTATCTATCTTGTTGATTTACTCAAAGAACCAGCTTTTGGTTTTGTTGATTCTTTGTATAGTCTTTTTTGTTTCTATTTGGTTGATTTCAGCTCTGAGTTTGATTATTTCCTGCTTTCTACTCCTCCTGTGTGTATTTACTTCTTTCTGTTATAGAACTTTTTGTTGTGCTGTCAAGCTGCTGATATTTACTCTCTCCTGTTTCTTTCTGAAGTCACTCAGAACTATGAATTTTCCTCTTAGCAAAGCTTGCATTGTGCCCCATAAGTTTGGGTATGTTGTACCTTCATTTTCAATAAATTCTAAGAAGTCTTTAATTTCTTTCTTTATTTCTTCTTTGACCAGGTTATTGTTGAGTAGAGCATTGTTCAACTTCCAATTATATGTGGGTGTTCCTTCCTTATTTTTATTGAAGACCTGCTTTATCCCATGGTGGTCTGATAGGATGTGTGTTATTATTTCTATCTTTCTCTATCTGTTGAGGCCTGTTTTATGATCGATTAAATGGTCAATATTGGAGAAAGTACCATGAGGTGGTGAGAAGAAGATATATCTTTTTTATTTTAGGATAGAATGTTCTGTAAATATCTGTTAAGTCTATTTGGTTCATTACTTCTGTTAGTCTGTCTATGTCTCTATTAAATTTCTGTTTCCATAATCTGTCCATTGATGAGAGTGGAGTGTTGAAATCTCCTACTATTATTGTGTGAGGTGCAATGTGTGCTTTGAGGTCTCCTAAGGTTTCTTTTATGTATGCACGTGCCCTTGTATTTGGAGCATAAGAATTTAGGATTCGGAGTTCATCTTGGTGGATATTTCCTTTGATGAATATGAAGTGTCCTTCCTTATCTTTTTTGGTGACTTTTGGCTGACAATTGATTTTATTTGATATTAGAATGGCTACTCCAGCTTGCTTCTTCCAACCATTTGCTTGGAAAATTGTTTTCCATCCTTTTACTTTGAGGTAGTGTCTGTCTTTGTTTCTGAGGTGTGAGTCCTATAGGCAGCAAAAAGCTGGGTACACATTGTATACCCAGTTTGTTAATCTGTGTCTTTTTATCGGGGAATTGAGTCCATTGATGTTAACAGATATTAAGGAATGATGATTGTTGCTTCCTGTTATATTCGTATGTGGAGGTGAGATTATGCTTGTGTGCTTGTCTTCTCTTTGTTTTGTTGCAAAACAATTAGTTTCTTCCTTTATCTAAGGCATAGCTTGCCTCCTTGTGTTAGGCTTTATTATCCTTTGTAGGGCTCGATTTGTAGAAAGATACTGTGTACATTTTGTTTGGTCATGGAATATCTCGGTTTCTCTATCTATGTTAATTGAGAATTTTGCTGGATACAGTAAGCTGGGCTGGCATTTGTGTTCTCTTAGGGTCTGTATGACATCTGCCCAAGATTTTCTGGCTTTCATAGTCTCTGTTGAGAAGTCTGGTATAATTCTGATAGGTCTGCCTTTATATGTTACTTTACCTTTTTCCCTTACTACTTTTAATATTCTTTCTTTGTTTTGTGCATCTGCTGTTTTGACTATTATGTGATGGGAGGAGTTTCTTTTCTGGTCAAATCCATTTGGAGTTCTATAGGCTTCTTTTATGTTTATGGGCATCTTTTTCTTTAGGTTAAGGAAGTTTTTTCTATGATTTTGTTGAAGATATTTACTGGTCCTTTGAGATGGGAGTCTTCACTCTCTTCTATACATATTATCCTTAGGTTTGATCTTCACATTGTGTCCTGGATTTGCTGTATGTTTTGGGCCAGTAGCTTTTTCAATTTTCCATTATCTTTGACAGTTGTGTCGATGGTTTCTATTCCGGGGGAATCACTATCCCTGAACTCATGCAGTATTACAGAGCAATATTGATAAAAACTGTACGGTATTGGTACTGAGACAGGAAGATAGACCTGGGGAACAGAATTGAAGACCCATAAATGAATCCAGACACCTATGGTCACTTGATTTTTGAGAAAGCAGCCAAAACTCTCCAGTGGAAAAAAGATAACCTTTTCAGAAAATGGTGCTGCTTCAACTGGAGGTCAGAATGTAGAAGAATACAGATTGATTCATTCTTATCACCCTGTAGAAAAGCTGAAGTCCAAGTGGATCAAGGACCTCCATATCCAAACAGATACACTCAAACTAATAGAAGAAAATTGGGGAAGAATCTCGAATACATGGGCACTGGAGAAAATTTCCTGAACAATACAACAATGACTTATGCTCTAAGATCAAGAATTGACAAATGGGATCTCATAAAATTACAAAGCTTCTGTAAGGCAAAGGACACTGTTGTTAGGAAAAAAATCACAACAGATTGGGAAAAGTTCTTTATGAATCCTATAACTTATAAAGGGCTCATATCCAAAATATACAAAGAACTCATGAAGTTAGAGTTTAGGGAGACAAATAATCCTACCAAATATAAGCTAAGAGTCCGGGAGGGGGGGTACCTGAAAGTGAATGGGGGACAAGATACAGGAAGAAGATGCCAAAACAAGAGTCTGATCAAGGCAACAATTTAATTTTTCCCCAAGGCTGAATTTATACCATAACATGGGTAACAGGGGGTGGGAGTAAGAAACAATGAAACAAAAGCCCAAAAGATACTCAACAATACCACAGAAAACAAACTATACAAACAAGACCAAGACAAGGCATCCTATAACCAATTTTCACAGATGACTGTTAACTTCAGTATCTTACTCAAATGCAGTTTAACCTTAGCTGCTTCCGGGATGAGGCAGACTGTCTGATCCCACCTCCCAACAGGATACCAGAGTGTCCTCTAGATTCCTTTCTCCTCCTAGAATATCCTCTTGGACCTGTGACCTGTGACAACTAGCATGTCTGCCTGTCACAGCTGTAAGCCCCTCACAGAACCGACAGTGACCACTGGGGGGACTCTAACCCCTCTCCAGGGGTCTAACCCTCAGACAGCAGATGCAGACAACACAAAAAAACATGAAACAAAGACAAGACATGACACAGAGACAAAACAGAAAGTAACACAGAATACAGAACACATTTTGCTTGAGCTTACCTCTGATCTCCTTGCCAATGGTGGTCTGGGGGAGCTTAGTTCCCGGCTGATGCACCAAAATGTAAGAACCCATAATGGCCTTACACCAGGAGTGCCACCCACAGAGCACAGATTTACAAAGTGATTGCTGCAATAGCATGAGAATATACGGTTTTTAAACCACATACATTGGGTTGCTCATCCATGCAGGGAAAGGCAACCTTGAACCCAAAAAGCACACAACTTTTATTCATTACAGAGGGCAGACTTCAGCTACAAGGTTAGCTGATCCATTAAACAATCACTAATTCTGCACTATCTTTTGTATCAATTGTTCCCTCCTGGGGGGAACTATGGACAAATAATTCCTACAAAATCTAAGAATTTTATTTTTCATTTTTTTAACACTATTCTTCATGTCCTGAGTGACTCCCTGAGTTCTGTCATTAAAGGTACCTGTAGAATGCTTGTCCCATCACTCACCACTGAGATCTGTATCGTCCAGGGAGAAACACACACCAAGCCTCTGAACCAAGGTCCGGCAGTCCATGGTTGCCAGAAGCGGTGGAGCAAAGGCTAAGAGGGGGGAGCAAAGGCTCCCAGGGACAGCAAAAGCTCCGAGTGGGAACAAAGGCTCTGCCAAACAAGGAAGACAGGCCTGCCTGTTCATGAGGGATGACGTTCTCCTCCAGGAGACCTCCAAACAGCTGCACGCTGGGTTCCATTTGTACATGACAGGTTGGGGGTACCTGGAAGAGAATGTGGGACAAGAGACCCAAAAAAGGAAGCCAAGACAAGAGACTGATCAAGGCAACAATTTTATTTTTCCCCAAGGCTGAATTTATACCATAACATGAGTAACAGAGGGAGGGAGGAAATAAGAAACATTTACGCAGGCCAAGGACACAGTATTTGTGTGGTCAAGGAATCGGCTGATGTCGACAGGATGTCAGAGAGGTCACAGGTTTGTCATATCTATTACTCAGCAGGATGTTGGTTTTTCAGAAATGTTACAGGTCATCACATTGGGTATCTTACTGCATCAGATGTTATTATTCATTTTGACCACCAGATTTGTATTAGTCTTCTGCAGCTGGCTGGGGATTTTCCATGAACCTAGTCATACTTAATTCTAACCATAATAATAACATCAACAATGGAGCACTTCAAGGGAATTGCTCCCAACAATTAAAATTGGGGTTAAGAGCTGAACAAAGAATTCACAACTTAGCTGAATGGCAGAGAAGCACCTAAAGAAATGTTCAACGTTTATAGTCATAAGGGAAATGCAAATCAAAACAACCCTGAGATTCCACCTCACACCAGTTAGCATGGCTAAGATAAGAAACTCACTTAAAGGCAGATGCTGACTATGATGTGGAGAAAGAGGAACACTCCTCCATTGTTTCTGGGATTGCAGACTGGTACAACCATTCTGGAAATAAGTCTGTAGGTTTCTTAGAAATTGGACATTGAACTACCTGAGGACCCAGCTATACCTCTGTTGGGCATATACCCCAAAGATGCCCCAACATATAACAAAGACACATGCTCCACTTTGTTCATAGTAGCCTTATCTTTATTAGCCAGAAGCTGGAAAGAACCCAGATGTCCTTCAACAGAGTAATGGATATAGAAAATATGGTACATCTACACAATGGAATACTACTAAGCTATCAAAAACAATGACTTTATGAAATTCATAGGCAAATGAATGGAACTGGAAAATATCATAGTGAGTGAGGTAAACCAATCACAGAAAAACACACATGGTATGCATTCATTGATAAGTGGATATTTGCCAAATGCTCTAATTGACTTAAATGCACAGAACACATGAAACTCAAGAAGGATAACCAAAATGCAGATGCTCCACTCCTTCTTTAAAAGGGGA
Organism: Rattus rattus; assembly: GCF_011064425.1. Taxonomy (NCBI): domain Eukaryota; kingdom Metazoa; phylum Chordata; class Mammalia; order Rodentia; family Muridae; genus Rattus; species Rattus rattus. The sequence continues at coordinate 94,249,759 of NC_046163.1, forward strand.
ACAAGAATACCCTTGGGAGGAGATAGGGAGGCAAAGTTTAGAACAGAGACTGAAAGAACGCCCATTCAGAGCCTGCCCCACATGTGGCCCATACATATACAGCCACCAAACTAGATAAGATGGATGAAGCAAAGAAGTGCAGGCTGACAGGAACCGGATGTAGATCTCTTCTGAGAGACGCAGCCAGAATATTTCAAATACATTGGTGAATTCCAGTAGCAAACCATTGAACTGAGAATGGGACCCCCGTTGAAGGAGTCAGACAAAGGACAGAAATAACTGAAGGGACTTGAGACCCCATATCAACAACAATGCCAACCAACCAGGGCTTCTTGTGCCTAAGCCGTTGCCCAAGGACTATACATGTGCTGACCCTGGGCTCCAACTTCATAGGTAGCAATGAATAGCATAGTAAGGGCACTGGTGATAGGGGAAGTCCTTGGCCCTGCCAAGACTGAACCCCCAGTGAATGGGATTTTTGGGGGGGTGTGGTTATGGGGGAAGGGTGGGAAGGGGAACACCTATATAGAAGGGGAAGGGAAAGGGTTTGGGGGATGTTGGCCTGGAAACCAGGAAATGAATAACAATTGTAATGTAAATAAGAAATACCTAATTTAATAAAGATGTAGAAAAAAGAGAATACTGAACCACAAATATACCCATACACATGAATAAATTTTCCACAAAGGCATCACGTTAATGCAATAAGATTTAAAAGCTTTTATCATGTTAAAAAAAATCAGCTCAATAGAAGCTCTGATTCTTCACAACCTTTTGTAGCTTAACTTTTATTTCAGCATTTCTCTTATTGCTTCTTGATTAAAAGAGTGTCTTAAGGTTTTACTGCTGTGAACAGACATCATTACCAAGGAAATATTTATTAGGACAACATTTAGTCAGGGCTGGCTTATGATGTCAGAAGTTCTGTCTTCATAAAAACAGAAGCCTGGCAGCATCCAGACAGACAAGGTGCAGGATATGCTAAGGATTCTATATCTTCATCCGAAGGCTGAGAGCAGAATACTGACTACTAGGCTGTTAGCATGAGCATCTGAAAGCCCACACTCCAAAAAGGTCACATCTACTTCCATACCTTTTAATATTGCCACATCTTTTGCCTAGCATATACAAATAATAACACTCCACTCCCTTGCCCCCATAGGCATATTCAAACACATGAGTCTATGGGAGCCATAAACAGCATAATGAAAAATACATTTAGTCCAACTTCAAAAGTTCCCATAGTCTAAAGCAGTCTCAATCATGTCAACAGTCCATAGTTCAAAGTCTCTTCTGAGATGTTTCCAATTACTTAATTGTAATCTCCAAAGCAAGACAGGTAACCAGGTGAAAAAAAATCCAAATTCTGCCTCTTCATGTGGGATGACAAAGTGGTCTTCATATCTCCAATTCCTTTTTTCATCTTTTTTGACTGCAACAGACTTCTTTCTCATAGGCTGATTCCACTCCCTGTCAGTGGCTGTCCTCCATAGGTAGCCCACGGCTATGTCATTATGAACATCTTAAGGTCTGCAAGGCAGCTAAATTGTCAATGTTTGGGATCTACACATGATTTTCTGGGCTCCTCCAAAGGACTAGCATAGCACTCTAAGCTCAGGTTGATCCATTCTACTGCTGCTGTTGTTCTTAGTGATTATCCCATGCATGGTGCTGATATCTCCAATATGCTAACGTCTTTCACTGCAACTAGGCTTCACAAATAGCCACTCATAGGCTCTCTTCATGGTGCAAAACCTCAAATTCTTTTCAGGATCCCTTCAGTCCTGGTCCATCAAATACAACTGAGACTGCACCTTCACAAAGGCTGCCCATGGCCTCTTACAGTGACAAGCCTCAGCTGTTCTTCATAACCCCTTCATAACTTCAAAACTTGTACCACCTATGTGACTATTACACACTACCAAGTACAGGTGGTACAGGAGGTACAATCTTGGCTATCTCTGGAACACACATTCTTTTTGCTCTCAGAAAACATTTCCCGAAAGATTTCACCTTATTACTTCTGGTCTCTTCTTAGTCCCCACTAATTTCTTAGCTGTAGCTAACCAACATCAATTGTCCCAGTCTTCTTCTCCTCTTGATTATAAAGCCAGAGCCAAACAACCAAAGTTGTTTAATTATGTAGCTTTCTGGGGCTGGAACTTGAACTTGGCCCTTTTGTTATATTACATTGTCACCAACTTTCTGTTTTCAAACTCCTTCACTGACAAAGTTTAGCTGTCTTAGAATTTCCTCTGTAGACTGACTTTGAACTCAGAGGTCTATATGCCTTTCTTGTGGGATTAAAGTTGTGTACCCTCAAGCCTAGATTTAAGTTTTTCTATACCTAGCACGTACCCATTCCATTCAGAGCTAAAAAAATTTTGCAGACTGAAGAGAAGCTGTGTATACACATATTGTTCCTTTTTAAACTCTGTCTAAGCCCTTTCAGGTGCCCCTAGAATATATGAACTGCACCCAACATGTCAGGAAACTGGAATTTAGTCAAAACTATTTCTCATCCATGCTGCACCGTGGAATCAATTTATCTCTCACGGGGTCAGAGGCTCCACATCAAGAACAAATTGCAAAGTCAATTCAGGAGCAGAATAGAAGTGGAAGCCATCAGAAGTCACATCAATGGACTTTCTTAAAGTGTGTGCAGGAGGCTTGTGGAAAGTAGTGCTTTCCCTCAGACTTTTTCATATATGGATTGCATTGGGAAGGAGCTATTCCTTCTTTAGGAAGATCTTCCCAGATGAGTTAGTTTTTCCAGTATATACCCTACCAGGTCCATTCAATGACATATCCTTTAATTGGCAAGCAAGATCAACCATCATATTCAGGTACTATGCTCTACTGTTTAGTTCCAGGGGAATATGCATCAAAGGTGTTGCCAGCCAATCAGTAATCAATTCACGTGACTATCCCTAAAGTTACCTGAAATGAATTATGGAATTTCAAAATGGCATTTAACATAGTCCTTTATAAGTCAAGAAATTTTGTCAAGGTGCCTTGATGACATTTCTGATACCCAGAATGATAAATACAATGCTAAGACCAAGTGGCATGAAAGAGTAATGAAGCATGAACTATTATAGACTATTGAGTCAGACCTTGTATCATATGAGCTGTATTCCAGAATAATGTATCTGTGTGCACTCTCTTAGCCAATCACTTTGTCTTCTATATGGGTATAATATCCACTGTATTGAGCTTGGGTGATGTCCAAGTCAAAACAAAAATGTTGCTTCTAGACACACTTTCAACAACATTAAGATAAACTCAAACATATGCAATCCCAGTGTCCAGATATGGAGATAGGATAATCACTAATTTTGAGGACACAGTCTCTATCTTAAACCTACCCCTTAATATAAGACATAAAACCACACTTTTCAATAGTCTAGAAAGAAGATCTCTTTCTCTTAAATCCTCCATCCGTTTCCATTTATTATAGACTAAAAATGTCATAAGATACAAAATTTATGAAATATTAAAAAGTAGAATAAGGAAAGCTCCAAAATAGAAAAAAATATAAAAGACAAAATTTAATGAATGTATGGAATAAAAACAAAATTCAGAGTGACAAAGATGCCATGGTGTTTACCTTAATATAATGCATATGACCTACCTTGGTTTTGTGACAGACATAGCTTAAACTCTTCCTTGTCAGATAAGCATACTCAGATAGTTGTAACCATGAGGGAACAATGCTGGAAATCACTGGGATAATTCACTGTGACACTTTACTCAAAACACATATTAATAGAAATACCAGCATTGTAATCCTGAGAGATGGGTTCACAATCAAGAATACTTACTGCTTAATCATGAGTCCTGGCGGTCAGTTTTCAGCACCTGCAGCAGGCAACTCTTAAATGCCTAGAACTCCAGCTACAAGTGGTCAGCACCTTTTCCATACTTCTGTGGGTCACCTGCACACAGTATGTAGGCATACAATTACACGCGACCATGTAAACGGTCATAGGCATAAACACACATGCACACAAATCACATAAAACGAATCTAAAAAACAGCAATTCCATTACAAAATGTTGATAAAATCTAACTTTAAACCATTTTACATAAACAGCCATCAAAGACACAGAGAACACTAATACAAGAATTACCAAGACACAGAACCATCGATGGAGGAATCAGAGGCAGTTTGGACATTGACTGTATTCTCTCTCATGCAAATATCTTGGTGTTCATGACAGTAAATGGAAATGAAGGCAAGTGTTTATACAGTGGGGAATGTTTAGCATTTTATAGATTTTCATTCCCGATTTTCTACTCAGTAATTGTCAACAATTTTTTGGCATTTTGATAATCTAGATATTACTAGCCTACTTTTCTAATCTCCTTCTTTTCAGTGCACCTCCCACTTTATGGTAGAATGAGCCTTGTAATATGTAATATGTAATATGAACCTGCTCTGTTCATGTGTCTTCCATTTGTGAGGAATACAAAGGCCTCACTGAACCAATCCTAACTAACTTCTCTGGACTCAGATCTCATTTTTAAAACTTTACTTCACGTTCTAATTTTCTTAGAGTTCATGTTAATTATTTCATTTTATTTGTGTGTGTTTGAATGTGATGTGTGTGTGTCTGTGTGTGTGTGTGCTTGTGTGTGTGTGTTTGTGTGTGTGTGTGTGTGTGTTATACATGTATACAAAGGTGGCTCACCTGTGAATGAATATGTATAAGTCAGATGTGGGCTTCAGAATGTCTTTCAAAACCATTTTTCAGCTGTTTATTGCTTAAGAGTTACTTATTCATTTACTTATTGTGTGCATGTATGGATTCCATTGGGTATATACACATTGTGAGTATGCACAATCTACCTCATTTTGAAAAGCAGATCACCTCACCATTTTACCTAGACTAATTCCCTATTGAGCTCCTAAGAACCACTTATCTCTGTCCCTTTGTGCTATGGTTTCTGTTGTTGACACCATGTCAAGATTTTTACACGGGCACTGTAGATCCAAATAAAACCATGTTTTCATGCTTGCATAACAATAACTTTACCTACTGGGCCCTCTCACTGGGCCTTGCTCAGAACTTTTGGCTGTTCCTGCTCCTTCTTCAGAATTTTCAGATTGCTGCTTCTTCCTTTGTTTTTAGCTTTCCCTTGCATGGTTGAGGATCAATGATGTCTTGCCCGGCTGACTTCTATTTATCCTCCCATACTATAGATTTGTACAAACTGTGTGCTCAGAACTTCCTCTGAAAACCTTGACCACTGAACCATTTCCATTGCTCTAAACCCATCTATCCTCATGCATGAGTCATCAGTCGATACCAAACAGAAGTTGCAGAACTAAATCTTCTGACTAGGATGCATTGAGAGCTACTCAAGAACAGACCTGCATACTGATCAATGAAATGTAAAATTCAATGTACTATATTTGGGTGAGGTAAAGGACAACCAATACAGTTATCTTTGACTTCACAGTGAGCTTATGTTCAGCCTGAGATATGTTAAATCCTGGATTTAATAATTAAGATATAGATAGATAGATAGATAGATAGATAGATAGATAGATAAAAAATGAAGAAAAGCAAGAAAGAGTAGGAGAAATAGAAAAATAAAGAAAAGAAGAAAACAAAGGTAACAAAGGCAAACCTACAACAAAGAACAAATATCTGTGCTCTGTGCCTTTGTCCTCCAATAGTGTAAATATTCATAGCAGTGCCAAGGTTTGCATTCACATTCTTCTCCTAGATAAACTACTGGGATAATGTTTGCATGCACATTGCATAGTTTAAACCACATTTATTCATGTATACATTACTTTTTTTCATTCTGTCAACCAAGCAGACATTCATTTATTTAGTCACACTTAAAGGATAGCCTGCGTTTGAGGGATTGAGGTATGACACTAGGTGAAATACTCAGCCTTTCTCTGTTTCTGCTGTGCCTTGGACTGAGTTAGGACACTGGTGATGCCTATGATGTGTACTGTTGTGAAGATGAAGAAGATAAGGCATTCTCATCACTAGAAAGAATTCCCTGGATGAATCCCAGCAATTATCACAAGCCTTTTTGCTACCCTGATCTCATTGTTCCTCAGTAGCTACTTAATGTCTAATATCCTATGAACTGTGACTCAGTCAGATGTTGTTATTGCTGTTGCTTGTTTATTATTTGCTTGTATAAACAAACTGCATATAACTGTTGAAATATTCATATACATATAGTTATGTGGCTACTGAATAAAAAGACACCCACTCCCTCTTTACCCATTCACTGCCCATACTCTCTCATTGAGATGTTAGCATGTTTGAATGAAGATGAAATGAGGATGAGTCCAATCCTATTCAGATAACTTCAGCTGTGATAAATTTATGAATGTAAAAGCCCTGCCTTGTTGAGAAGACAAAGTTCACATTATTTCACTGTGTTGTATTTTTTTTTCTCCTTTCTTTTAGTATTTTCTCAGCATTGGGTTGGTGTAGATAACATGCATGCTCCATTTATGGCTAAGCATAAGTATTCCCCATACTCTAACCTTCATGAATATTTGTACTAATAGTTTTTTACTTCAAAGAGAGCTTCTACGTTGAAGGCTGAGATTGGTGCAAATATATTAACATAATTATGGCTACTGCATCATCCTGTGTACACTAATTATGACTACTACATCATCCTGTGTACAATCAGAAAAACAATAATACTTGATTCTTTCCTGTAACTGCGACCTCTCAGGCTATGTTCTTTAGCTCTATTTATTGCAAAAAGCTTAAGTATCCTCTCCAATAGCTAGTTTTCTTGCCTCTACTATAGGAATGGAACATCATTGTTAAATATCTATGATATTTTGTACAATCGGAAGTCATAATTTTCAGGAAAATTTTAAATGTGACTCAAACCAGATTGTACTTGCATTGAAATATGGATGGGTTATAGCTTCCTAACAAATGGAAGAGTGAATATTCTCTAATTTTCCTGTAAATCTGAATTTTGGCGTATCACTTTTAATTTTTAGATGTAGAAATCTAGAGCAATTAGCAGCAGATATAGGTTACAAACTGAAGTTTGCCCAGTGTCAAATTCTGTGTTCTTTTTCTGACAGCTGGAGCCTTTTGGTACACATTATGAAGTCATTCTGTGCACAGCTGTGTTAATAATTCTCTGCTTTAGGTTTCAATTTTCAAGTCATTGATGTTGAAGTTTCTGAGAGACCTTTTCAGTAACTGGTCCTCTCAGGTGTAACCAGAGGCTTTCCTGTTGACTAGAGAAGGGTGTGCCTATGAACACCTGAGTGATTTCATAGCCAAACTCCAAACTGTTTTAACCAGGTACATTGATTACCTATATCTGCTTTCCAAATTATGGTGACCCTGGCAGATGCTTGCAATAAACAAACTCACTTATGCTTTCCTGATTGAGGATATTTTAGCCAGATCAGTTATGACAGATGTCTTCACAATGGAAGGATTTCTGCTATAACAGGCATAAGGAAATGCCTATGCTATAGGAATTCTTCTCTGAGCTCTGTGGAACCATCAATTCATATTCTTTGAGGCACAGAATTATAAAAGGTACTACCTTGTTCAAAACAAAATTCTTGTTAAGCCATCAATTACAGCAGAAGTATTAATACTAGTCTCAGACAAGATTGAAACCACTTGTAACTTGCCGTTTTATGGAACATGTATTTATTACAATTAAATTATTTTTTCAAGCACAATATACTTCCCATAAAAACTGTCTTGTCAACATTTTCCTTCCTGTATAAAACAGACATTTTCATGCAAAAAATCACACTATTTGTGTTGACATCATAGGTTTCTTGTGCATAGGGAAATTGCCAATATCTTGGGAAGACCAGTCATATTTATTAACCAGCTTAATTGGGATGGAGGGAGGGACAAAATGTAGATGATCAAGGTGATGGGAAGTTGACACAGAAAAACAGGCAGGTTTCTCAATTCCTTCTTAATGACACTATAAGAAAAAAATGAATATGACAGAAAATTGATTAAACAAGCAAAGAGCCCGGAAAATATATTTAGAGTGCCTCAGAAAGGCCATCTGTTATAACAGACAACATAGGTTACATCTAATCTACCTTTCAGCTAGTCAGTGATATACATCTATAGACAGATAGATAGATAACTTTATTTTCTTATTTTTTTCTTTTATTGAAGGTAGATTTCTTTCTCACACATTATATTATGCTTATAGTTTCCCTTCTCTCCACTTCTCACAGTTCTTCTCCACGACCCTTCCCTTTAGGTCCATCCCATTTCTGTCTCTCATTAGAAAAGAATGGGTTTCTAAGAGATAACAATGAAGCATGGAAAAATGAAATTAGATCAAGCAAAACCCATCATATCATGAATTGGAAACAGCAATGTAACAGTAGAAGAATCACCCCAAGAGCAATCACAAGAGCCAGAGACTCACTCTTTCCTTGTAGTCAAGAATCCCGTAAAAATTACTATGTTAATAGCTATAATATATAGGCAAAGTTCCTGATGTAGAATCATCTTGGCCCTGGTCTTGTTGCTTCAGTCTCTGTAAGATCATATGCATATTGCCTAGTTAATTTAGAAGGCCTTCTTTCCTTGATGTCCTTCATCCAATTGTCTGGCTCTTGAAATCTTTCCTTCGACTCTTCAGTGAGATTCTCCAAGATCTAAGTAGGGGAACTTGATTGAAAACTCCCATTTTGACTCTCTTTCTATATAATTTCTGGCTGTGGGTCTCTGCAACTGTCCCCATCTGCTGCAGGATGAAGCCTTTCTGGTGATAACTTGATAAGTCAGTCATCTGAACAGACAAACAAACAAACGAACAAACAAACAGGATAGCTAAAACTATTATTTTTAAAGGATTTGATTTACTGTTTTAACTTGTCTGTCTCTGTGTCTGTGTGTGTATGTCTCTCTCTCTCTCTCTCTCTCTCTCTTTCTCTCTCTCTGTGTGTGTGTGTGTCTGCATGAGTGTGTGTGTGTGTGTCTGTGTGTGTGTGTAAGCATATACAAACGATTTGCAAGTGCCCATAGAAAAAGGAGTGGGATACCCTCCAGGGCTGAGTTGTAGACAACTCTGGAAGATAGATATGGTTGCTAATACTGGAACTTGAATCTCCTGCAGGAGGACCAAGCACTTTTTAACCATTCTGCCATCTCTTCAGCCCCATCTCCATTTTAATGAAAGATAGCATAATGATTAGGAACATTTTCTCAACTAAGACGTTATAGACCAGACACCAAATACCTGCAATCATTCTAATGAAGCAGAAAATTTCATTTCCAGACATCAGCTAAGGTATAAAACTCTAAGTACATCCTTACTCCTATAAGTCCTCAGTTGCCCTATTTGTGTCATTTAAACAAACAATGAAGCTATAGACATTCAAATCTTTATACTATAAAGCTCATGAGTTCATTCTCTTTTGTATACTTTAATACTGCTACTAAGGGCAGCTTTTATTCCTTAAGATAGGAGTGAGGAAGAAATATAAATTATACATGCATAAAATTCACTGAGAATGCACTTCAAGAGCAAAAAAATAAACACAAAATTTAAAACAAAAGCTAAAACGCAGATTGCACTGTCCATTATATTTCTTCTAGTGAGTTCAGTTCTGTAATTTAAATGAAGCGTACAAATTAAGAGAATTTTGCAACCAGATAAATTGGGGGATAATTTACCTTACTGAACAGTATGGGAATAAGTACAAGAGCATTTAAACATTCTATCATATTAAAACAACAGGAAAAAGGTTGAAAAATAATTTGCTTAAAAATAGATGGTACAACTGATCAGAAGATAAAAGTTCAGCTACCTACTATGAAGACATGGCTTTAAACTCTAGAATTCACACTAGTAGTTCTCTGACCGCTATATGATAGTGTGTTAGTTGATGGAAACATACATATACACAGGTGTAAACACACACAAAAAGTAAAAACTGTGAAAAATTAAGCAAAAAGGAGCCAAGCTTGAAGATGAGAATGAACTTCTCATGTGTAGGAATTCTGTTTTCTGACACTCAAAAGGCTATCTATCGATGGGCAGGATATAGCCACAGAGCTGGAAATAGACAGTTGACAACATATCAGTTTAAAAAGAATGTATTAGAAATATGGTATTTGAGTATTTCATAGTTCCAGAGTCTAGTTTATGAGTCAGGAGCAACTAGGTTAAGAGGATGATCATGTTGGCATATATGTGGAAGGATATCAATGAAAGGTATATTAAAAGATTGTCAGTTTAAGAGTTATAGCAATTATCAACTTGACATACTATAGAATCACTAACGTCACAAAATTCTAATGCCTGTGAGAAGTTTTCTATATCCAGTTTATTGAGTTTGGAAGCCTTATCTTGAAAGTAGTTTAAAATGTCACATGGTCTAGGATGCTCCTCTGAATATGCAGGTGAAAGTGTTCTGAGATCCACCATTTATTTCTTCTTCCAACATAAGAAGGGCTGTGATCAGCTAACTCTTGCTCCAACCACCATATGAGGATGTACTCATCACGAATATGTCTTTTCTTTTCTTGTCCAGCCTGAGTGAAATAGATTTCTGGGCCAGTGAGACCCTTAAACTAATAAGTTTCTGGTACTCTGGACGTCCTGGAACACTGCTCCATGGCTGTTATCATGCCAGAAAATGAATATATTGGAATATATTGAATTGTACAGCAAATTATGTGGATATTCAGAGAATGGGGAATCTTCTACCCAATGTTTGTCTCTAAGAAGTAACAGTAGTACTGAAAGTTATTCAAACAGAAAAAAAGAAAAATCAAGGCATGGATGAGGTTGGTTACTGAAATTTGCGTTGTTGGTGATGATATTACAAGAAAACCACATAAATGTGAAAGGTTCATTAGGCCTGTGGTCTTAGGCCTCAAAAAGCCCATATTACGTACCCAGAGTTGAAAGCTACCTTTCCCTGCCAATACTTGTTGTTAACCAGAAACCATCAACCCCATTATATACAACTATGGGTGCGACCACCAGTTATTGCATTGAATGAGAATGACTTGGGTCATTTGTCAAAAGTAGGCGGGATTCTTTGGTGAAAGTATGCCCAAGTTACCAACAATCCTGAAAAGAAGGGTGCACAAATGCAGCTACTTCATACAAGTCACTCTACTCACTATCAAAGACTACACACTGTCAGGAAACCACCCTCACTTCTTGTCTGTCATGTCTCAGTGATAGCAACAGTCAGTGAGGCAATCAATTTGTGGGAAGTCTATGGTAGTCTATGGAATTTGCTCCTTATTTTTAAATAATATTTCTATAACTTCAGTTATAAATACATCAGTATCTCAGGGATTCTGAGAGTTTCTCGAATTGATAACTAAATTTCAGCCTTTTTGACTCTCTTTTAGGGGTCTTTCACTTAGTGTCCAGGGCTAGAGTCTTAAGACAGTGCCTGAGCATGACTTAGCTGGAAGGACTTTAACTTTAATAGTTGGCTACTTTTATCCATTAAATGCTTCATTCTCATAATTCTGATGGAAATAAGTAACACTGTACATTGAACTGAACACACAAAGAAGAAAAAGTAGCTCTTAGTAGATTATTTTTGCAGCAGGATGAGTGTTGATAGATGCAAGAACTGAAAATTAATCTGCTAATTTAATGAATGTAGGAGAAAAAACTGAAAGAAACCAAGTACAACTTGTGGAAAATTGTGCTGCTGTGCAACATATGTCCCCTGTGGCTGGCCTGCAGAACTCCAGCCACTGCTCACTCAGTTTCACTTAGCCCTGTCAAATGAAAACACTGGAGACTTACATCAGCCAGATTTATAATGGTAGATCTCCAATTCCAAAATGCCATGCAAAGAACACACAACACATTTAATATAAATACAAGCCAGACACCTAGATCACACAAGTATATTCTCCACTACTTCATTGCAGAGGAGCCACAGTGGGTCTATGGCCTGAGAAATGTGAGTGGTAGCTCCAGATATTTCAGGTTAAACTGATTTGGCTGGCTTAGCAAGCTAGAACATACCAGAGCAAGACAGTGGAATAGAGGTAGGCATGGGCGGTGGGCAATATCCTAAGCAGACTTAGCATGACTTTTAAAAATTACATGCTACTGAAAGAGCACAGTAATTTACAAGAGGAGACATGACAGTAATGTTCATGCTTTATTGAGATTGCAAATTGCACACAAACCAAGTATTCTGTTGGGCACTTTGATGTGATAGTTTCTTGTAATCTCATGACTATATCACAGAAATGGGAAAATAGGAAGTCCACCCAATGTTAGTGTCCAAGAAGAAACAGTAGTACTGAAAGTTATTCAAACAGGTAAAAGGAAAAGGAAGGCATGGAAATGGTATTCCAGTTTTACAGAACAAGATGCTGAGTAGTAAAACAGGTAAATTGCCCAATAATGTATTTCTACTTTGA